>NC_088882.1:1508243-1727646 GCF_032884065.1 Artemia franciscana
TCTTTTTATATATATATAATCTGTTATCTAATTATCTAGAACAAGTTTGTAACTGTATTTGACTATTTGGAAGAAAAACTACTGGAAAAAAAATTGCTCTTTACATTTCTTATATATTTTTTGGTGATTTCTTATCTAAATATATCTGGTGAAAACTATCAAGAATTTATATTATTTGCTTATATATTTGTACACTTGATTTTCAAATGTACTTAAGGATGTTTAAGCATAAACTGACTGAAGCTGGCTACTAAAAATGATTTCACATTCAACTCTCAATTTATTTATTTTTGTATTTTTTCAAACCAAATGATAAAAAACTTGAAATTGAGACCTTGACAAGACATAGACACTAAAGTTAGCTTGTTCAGCATCTTCCATAACCTACAAATAGGAAAAGATTGTGCATGCATATTTGAAACAGAACAAAATATGTTTTTCTTTAATCTGCTCTGATCAAGGACACCTCCATAAATTTTCAGGTGGCTAGACTACAATTTTTTTTTCCCAGGGGGCAAAGGTTGTAAAAAAAAATGGCTTTTTGCGAAATAAGTATCATATTAGTTCTGAAAGTTACAAAATTAAACAAAAAAACACTGTTGGTCTTTTTTTTTCAAGGAATGAGGCAATTGCCTTCTGACTAGATTGAGATAATGAGAATTAAATTCACTTTTATTTGAAGAAAGAGGGATTTTTTTTTATTATAAACATGCAATTTGTCCTTGATTATTAAGCTTACTAGATCAATTGATATTCACATCTTTTTTAAATGTACTGACAGATTAGAAAGTAGCAGATTTTATAAGGGAATTCTAAAATAATACCATCCTATCTGAAAATAATTTAGCTCTGCTTCTTTCTTGAACTAAATACTACCAAAAACTTGCAGCTATAGTGGCAAGTCCTTGTGTTAGGATTTAGATGGAGCAGCTTGATTTGGTTTTGTAAAAGTTGGTGATTACCATCTTAGATGGTAATCACCTCTTATTTTGGTAATTACATCTTAGATGGTAATTAGATGGAGCAGCTTGATTTGGTTTTGTAAAAGTTGGTGATTACCATCTCCTTTAAGTAAGAGTGGTTAAATGTAGCATTTTCATTTGTTTTTTGTTAAGAGAAGTTGGTACAACTGTAGACAAGTTTTTATTCTTTCCTTTGCATTGAAGCTTGTTCTCCCTTGTTGACAAAGGAAGGTTGCAATATTCCTATTTTGGTCTGACTAAACCTTTGTAAAGCTTGCTAATAAATTCCTTTGATCTTTCTGTCATTTTGATTCCTTTCTGTCGTTTTGCTGAAAGAAAGAAATTTTAATTTTTACTTTTGCTTTTATTTGATATGAGAGAGAGGGATTTATTCATTAAACAGACACTAAACAAAAAATGGTTACTATCTCCCCAAAAAAGCAAAGCTTGTCTGAGGGGAAGATAGAGAAAACAAAATACATGAAATAAAAGAACACTAGGTCACTGACACCACTAATACCACCACATTCAACTATAAATATGAAGAAACAATAAACAACATCATTACTTTACTTTTCTTCTGGGAACTATCTTTCAAAGAACAGAAAAATCACACAATTTATTGTGAAACTTGCTAATAAATTCCTTTGATCTGCTGGCCATGGTTCTCTTGATAAGTGTGAGCAATTTTTGACAGATCTTACAATAAATTAGGTACTGGAAGTGAACATCAGTTTAGTACCAACAATGATGACAAGCTCCTGTTCCTCTGATACAGCAAAAATGTTTTAATTTAAACTGTTACCTTCCTTAAGAAAATATACAGTTATAGGGCTGTGAGACCCAAATTAGATGACATGTAAGCATATTAATGTCAACTTGGAAAGTAAATTAGGACTGGACCTACTAGTTTTGAGTCATCAGCAAAAAGGCTTTTGGTGCAAAATTGTTGCCTGGGCTCTGTTTCTCAAGACCCATATCAATTCTGACAATAAGATTAGTTTTTTAAATCAGTTCTTGGAGTTATGGGACTCAATGTGACACATTCTGCATTTATCAAGTATCTTATTTGTGTACTTTCTGACTTGGGTTTTTACACATGTTCGATATTTACAAGATTTGTAAATCTTTTTTCCTAAATTTGAGGGAACAACCCTTAATATGGCTGAAGTTCCTGCTGAAATGATATGAATTGCATCTTCAAAACTACAACCAGTGCAAAAGAGACTAGAAACATGGAATGAAAGTAAAATATTGTTTTTCTTCAAATTCAGATTGGTATTTTGAACATTTTGTAATCTGTGGAATCTTCCAAGCTAAAGAAATAATGGAAGAACAAAGATTATTTCTTGACAACTGTGTTGCAAATGGCCTGGATCAATTTTGGACTCATACAAACACAACTTTGTTGAACCAACTGACAGTCATCTAGAGAGTGGTGATACAGGAACATGCCTGTAATGGCACTGACAATCCTGTAAGTGTTGTGGAGCAATGCTAGCGATTTTTCAATTGTGTTTCTTGGGAGGAGGGGTAGTAGTCTGTAGCTCCAAAGAGCTAAGAGATGTGAGCTCAAAATGTTTCTAATTAATTTTTCCCATAATTTACCTAGGAAGAAAGTGAACATATTGATAGATACTGTTTTTTATGCTCTTTTCAAACATAATAATCATGTCAGGCATTAATTTTATTTTGAGTTCACAATGTACACTAGAGGTAACTTATTACCTACTCCATAGTTTTAAACTATGACTTAAAACTAAAAAATATATTAAAATTTCACAATTCAATCATTAAATTCCATTAATTTAAAGCATACATAGCCTAAGTCTATATGCAACAATTAGAGGGGGACTGGGGATAAATTGTCAAAAATGCAAACAAAACCATAAAAATGAACATAAAATTAGCAATCTAGTGTCTCTCTTTGTGTTCTATTGTGTCGCCTTGCAAGGAGCTGCTGCTTTAGACATTTAATCAAATATTAAATATTCAAATTAACATTTGAATCCACAGAAGTTATTTTAAAATATGAGATTGCTGAAATTATTTGAGACCAAGATAATATTTTTTTATGCCTTCTTTCACTTTCTGTCATTTTGCTGAAAGAAAGAAATTTTTAATTATTATTACTTTTATTTGATATGAGAGAGAGGGATTTATTCAATAAACATATACTAAACAAAAAAAGGTTACTACCTCCCCAAAAAAGCAAACCTTGTCTGAGGGGGAGATAGAGAAAACAAAATACATGAACTAAAAGAACAATAGGCCATTGACACCACTAATACCACCACACTCAACTATAAATATGAAAAAAAAAACAACATCATTACTTAACTTTTCTTCTGGGAGCTATGTATCATCATAACCTCCACATTAAATAAAATAAATGAATGAATCAAAACTCATAATTTACAAAAAACAGTTCCTTAATGGCTTTTAGAAATATAACAGGATCTCCAATACTCCTTAGATTACTTGTCAAACTGCTCCATTTCCATGTACCTCTATATCAAACAGAAAATCATGGAAAGGGAAGAAATGCCTCTAGGTACACTTAAATCAACACTACCCCTTGTATTGTGTGAATGAACAAAAGACCTAATGCATAATAAATCACTAAAACAGCATGGTTGAATATCCTGCAGCAATCCAAAAATAAAACACAATACATAAAATTCATGGAGGCCTGCAGCTGACAATATTCTCAAAGTTCCTTTTCAAAGTTTTCAAGGTTGAATAAAATTCCAAAACAGACTGATGAGGAGGAATCCCTCTTCCCTGCATGATTGTGTAGAAGTCTTATTGGTTTAAGGATAGATGGAAAAGTTGAGAGTCAAATACTTGAACAATAAAGTATACACAGGTGTGTGTATACAGGTGTGTGAAACAAGAGAAAATAAAAGATGGCAGAGGACAGATTTTGAAAAAAAAAAAAATGTTGGAGTTTCTTCATTATACCTAGATTTCTTGGCAGAATTTTACTAGCTAAGGTTATATGCTGCTTAAAGATAGAGTTTAATCAATTACAATCCCAAGATATTTAAAAGAAAAAGTCCGTTTTATAACTCTATTAGATGTATTTAATTCCTTCATCCATGGGTAGAAATCTGGTAATTGTGAGAAAATCATAAAATTAGACTTGCTTATATTTATCGTTAGTTTATTTACCCTAGTATTGAAGGACAGGTTCATGGCATGCGCCCCAGAGGGCGACATTGTAAGAGATGGACCGACAACTTCCCAGCCAATAACCTGCCCCAGCTATTTTGTCTAGTGCTAAATAGATTAAACTACTGTTGTCACATTCTTCGTTTGTTCAGAAGAGAAGAAGCCCCAATACAGCCACAAAGGCCAGATGGGACTTAAGTCAGGTAAGTCAAGTATTTACTCTCAGCCAGGTTACAATTTTATCAACTGATTCCAACATTGACAGCTCAAGCAGCTGCATTGTCTTAGCTGTGGTAGTCTTAGCTTTTGTGTCATCTGTCATTAGTGGGGTTAACTGTTAGTTCATTTATTCTGTAGCAAAAATTATTTGGAGAATTTGGTAAATCATTTATAAATATCAAGAATAATACAAAACCAAGAATTGATCCTTGCAGAACACCTATTGCAATCAGTTTTTCTACTGAAGAAGAATCATTTAGTTGAAGATACTTGTGACAATTACTTAAAAAATTTGATGCTTTCCCCCTCAGACTATTTAAGTCTGACACTTTTTTTCCCCTCACACTTTTTAAGGAGAAGTTCATGGTCTATAATGTTGAAAGCTTTTATCAGATCTAAAAATACAGCACCTAATTTAAAACCTTTATTTAATACCTCACTGATAATAGTTGTCAAATAAGTCATTGCCTTTTCTGTTGTTCTCTTTCTATAGAAACCAAATCGTGTCTCTACTGGTAACTTATGATCCTCCAAAAAATCATCATTATAGTACTAAAATGCTTCTCTAAAATGTAGATAAAATACTTAACAGTCTGTAATTTCCTGGGCCATTTTTATGACCTAGGACCTATTATGACCCATCATCTTTCCTTATGAATTGGGGTTACACAGGCAACTCTAAAACAATCTGGAAATTTCCCTTGACAAACACACTTGCTAATAAAACTTGAGACATAATAATGAATATAAACTTAAGTGTTTTTAAAATGATTTGATCATTAGGCTACCAGATGAATTACTATGTAGCCTAACTCATAAATAAATTGTTTAATTTCACCAACTGTTACAAGTCTAAGATGAAGAGATACATCAATCAGGTCCCTCAGTAAAGATTCATGTTGGATCACTAATAGCAGGCACAATTGATATAGCTAGATTTGGACCAGTATTTGAAAAATAATCCTGAAATTCATTGCATATAGGCTATCATCTTCCAAATTTAAAGTCTGACCAACTGTAAGACTTATTATCTGCATCCTTACATTGACCTCACAAATCAATTATTAAATTACGAAAGAGCACAAAAAACATCAGGTGATGTCTTCACTTTCATTCTAAATAAAAGGTGTTGCAAACTGCTGATTTACCATTTCAGTCACCAATCTCAACTACTTTCTCAGACAGCAAACAATCCTAAAATAGAGTCCCACCAAAACCCTTTGTTTCTTCATGCTGAACATGTTTCAAAACAAACTATCTAAAAATGGAAAGTCAACATTTTCAGAATAATCTTTTAAGAATCCTGCTGAACATGAAACAAGTTTGTCCTAGACCTATCCAAAGTGAATTAATTTTACCCTGCCCTTCCTCCAAATTTAGGTTGTGATGTTGAAATGCACTGTTTTCTAATGACAGAAAATGTTTGAGCTTTGAAAATTCTTTGAAACATTTTAAGAGAAAAGCAAATTTTCGTCAATTTTCTATTCAAACAATATCATTTGTATTTCGTGCCATCTATATAAATGTCAGAAGAATTCTTTTCGCACAATCCGCTAATAATTGCTATGTTCGTTTTCGCCGTTCTATTAAAATACAATCCTCGGTCTTACTAATAATGATTCATTTACACATTCCAGAAATCCACCCGGATTTAACAATCGGCGAAGAGATTCTATCCGTTTCCATACTTGAAAAATTTTCTAGCTTTCCGCAACAATATGGTCAAATCAGGACGAATTCTTGGTAAGGTTTTTAAATGAATAAAACCATGACTATAGAACATCAAAATCTTTGTTGTTTCAGACTAAATTTCTTTCTCTTTTGGTTTTCTGTGCTTCTTTCATAGTATGAAACGAGTGTCAAATTATCCAATATTCTTCTTTTAGAAATTGTCTTCAGCCACGCTGAGGTATTTATATAAAAACTTTACCGTAAAGATTAGTGTTCTCTAGGCCATTGTTTGAGTTAAATAAAAAAAACAAGTTTTTTCAACTGAAAGTAAAGAGCGACATTAAAACTTAAAACGAACAGAAATTACTTCGTACATGAAAAGGGCTGCTTCCTCATCAACGGCCCGCTCCATACGCTAAAGCTTGACTCTTTCTCTCAACTCTTCTTTTTAAAACAGTAAAAAACTTTAGCGTAAAGAGCGGGGCGTTGATGAGGAAGCAGCCCCTTTCATATACGAAGTAATTTCCGTTCGTTTTAAGTTTTAATGTCGCTCCTTACTTTCAGTTGAAAAAAATTGCTTTTTTTATTTAATTTCTGAACGTTTTTGAATCAATGCATGTTTTGATTTTGGCTCTCCGCAGAGGAAAAATTAAAACGAAATCTGCATATTTTTTTTTTGGCTAAATGGCTTTCTCATAATTTTGATCGAATGATTTTGAGAAAGAAAGAGCGAGGGAGGAAGCCTAGTTGCCCTCCAATTTTTTGGTTAATTAAAAAGGCATCTAGAACTTTTAATTTTTTACAAATATTTTTATTAGTAAAAGATATACGTAACTTATAAATTAGCTTACGTAAAGAGCTTTTTACTCTCATGTTTTTATTACACATACGAAAGGGTTCGCCGCCTCGTCAGTACCTCTCTCTTTACACTAAATCTTAAATTTTGTCCCAATTCATTAAGAATGACCCCTGAATCACAAAGGCCATAGAATAAATAGTTGACATTACTTAAAATACTTTAGAGTAAAGAGCGAGGTATTAGGAGGAGGTGAGCCCCTCATATGGGTAATAATTTCTGTTCGTTTTAAGTTTTAATGCTGCTCCTTACTTCCAGCTGAAAAAACTTTCTTCCCCAATGACAAATTCCTCGATGGAAAGTACCCCCAGCATATCCCCTTCTTCTCAACCCCTCCCCCCAACCAAGAAATCCTCCTGAAAACGCCTGTACACTTCCCAATAACCATTAATATATGTAAGCACTGGTCAAAGTTTGTAACTTGTAGCTCCTCCCACGGGGACTGTGGAGGAGTAAGTCGTCCCCAAAGACATAATTATAAGGCTTTTCGACTACGCTGAATAAAATGGCTTTCTCAGAATTTTGATCCGTTGACTTTAGGAAAATAATTAGCGTGGGAGGGGGCCTAGGTGCCCTCCAATTTTTTGGTCACTTAAAAAGGGCACTAGAACTTTTCATTTCCGTTAGAATGAGCCCTCTTACAACATTGTAGGACAATTGGGTCGATACAATCACCCCTGGGAAAAAAACAAAACAATCAAACAAATAAACACCCATCCGTGATCTGCCTTCTGGCAAAAAATACAAAATTCCACATTTTTGTAAATAGGAGCTTGAAACTTCAACAGTAGGGTTCTCTGATACGCTGAATCTGATGGTGAAATTTTCGTTAAGATTCTATGACTTTTAAGGGGTGTTTTTTCCTATTTTCTAAAATAACGCAAATTTTATCAGGCTCCTAACTTTTGATGCGTAAGACTAAACTTGATGAAACTTATATATTTAAAATCAGCATTAAAATGCAATTCTTTTGATGTAGCTATTGGTATCAAATTTCATTTTTTAGAGTTTTGGTTTCTTTTGAGCCGGGTCGCTCCTTACTACAGTTCGTTACCACGAACTGTTTGAAAAGATACGCCCGGATTTAAACATGCAATATGTAAAGGAACCATAATCCATTAGTTCGTAAAACCTCGGTTTTACTTTACGCTTAAAAGCCGTTCCTTGGAATGCCGTTTTTGTTCTTAGTGCATCGTTCTTTAGAATGACAAACTAAGCATCATACTTCGTTTCACTACTTTAGTTATTCTTTATAGCGCAAAAATTAAAAATAAAAAAACCATGCAAGAGCGAACTACCAGCCAGTGCGTTGATTTATTTAACTTTGTAGATTTTGTGGATGGAAGTTCGTTTTCAGAGTCAGTTTCCTCCTTTACCAACTCTTAAATTTGTCTTGCTGCATCTCGAAGCTTCCTTTTCATTTTCGTTGTGTTTGAAATTCTATCTACTACTACTACTACTACCACTGCTACTAATATTAACATTCCACTGCAGCACCAAGTCACCTGAATCCAACTCAACTAGGCATGATCCTCCTCCATTCCAATTGATTCAAAGCTTCCCTCTTTACACCATTCAAGGAAGTTTCCATTTCCCTTCAATCTTTCTTTATGACATCCTCTCACCCCAATAGCTGACGATCTGCTTTCCGTTTAGCCATAGATGGTTGGCCAAAAAGGCAAATTTTCATCCTTATGAAACTTATCTTCCTATTCTTTCAAACTTTTTTCAACTGTGAAACATCTTCACTGCTCCCACCGTCTTTACTAATAATGCTACCAAGGTAAGTGAAGCTACCCACCTGATCAATCTTTTCGTTACCCAACGTCATCTTTTCATCTTCACTTATTCCTAGCCCTAGCGACTTGCAGTTCTTAACATTCATTTTCAAATCTATTCTAGCACCCTGAACTAACCAAATCTCTAAAAGCTCATTCATTTTCTTGCAGTTTCATCTACTATGCTTAAAACATTAGCATAATCTAAGTCCAAGAAAGTTTTCCCTCCCAATTTGATTACGTATTTGCCAATTACTTTTCCTGAGCTTCTTAAGACAAAGTCAATGAAAATGATCTATATAAAGCGGTATAAAACACAACCCTGCTCAATTACTTATTCAATACTAGGCCAGCTGCTAAACTTATTTCCTACGTTAAGCGCAGCAATGTTATTCTCGTACATAACGCTAGTCACTTTAATTTATTTTTCTGGTATACCATACACGGATAAGACCTTTGTTAAAGCTTTTCTATAAACAGAATCGAACACTTGCTCATAATTATAAAACTGAGGACCAAAGGTGTTTTATTAATAATCTGGTCGACACATCCTCTATCCTTTTTTAAATTGCAATGTTCTTCTCTTATCGCTTTGTCTACAGCATCTTTCAGCCTAGAAAGTATCATTTTACTAAGTAGTTGGCTACCTAAAGAGACCAGGCTAATGCCTCGATAATTACCACACTAACTCTTATCAAATTTCTTATACAGCGGTTCAAATAGGGTTTTCCTAAAGTTGCTAGGTACTTTCTATTTTTAGAGTCATATTCATAATCTTCAGTAACTTATTTCTAACCTCAGAGCCACCATATTCAAGAAACTCATTTAACACAGTATCATTGCCTAGGGCCATATTATTTTCTATCCATTTTAATAATGTCACTGACTCTTACTCAAAAAACAATTGTTCCTTTAAATCCAAGGTATCACAAAAATTTTTTGATTTTACTCTATATTTTTTTCCTGCAGCTCTAAGTCGGTTTAGCACACTCTCCAAATTATCTGCCCATCTCTCTTTTAACTCTCCAAGACTTGGAATTGACCAAGTAGCTGAGTTTTTTCTATGTGAAAGTGCCTATTTCATTAATTATTGTTACTCAGTCACCAATTAAAAAACCTGGAATTTACCAAATAGCTGAGTTTGATCTATACAAAGTGCTTTTTATTTATTTTTGATACTCAGTCACAAATTAAAAGACTTAAAATTTACCAAGTTGCTGAGTTTGTTCTATGCAAAAGCGCTTTTTATTCATTTTTGATGCTCAGTCACCAATTAAAAGACTTGAAATTTACCAAGTAGCTGAGTTTGATCTATGCAAAGTGCTTTTTTATTCATTTTTGATACTCAGTCACCAAGTAAAAGACTTGAAATTTATCAAGTTGTTGAGTTTGTTCTATGTAAAAGTGCTTTTTTATTAATTTTTGACACTCAGAAACCAATTAAAATACTTGGAAATTACCAAGTAGCTAAGTTTGCTCTATGCAAAAGTACTTTTTTTTTATTAATTCTTTATATTCAGTCATCCCATATAAAATGATTTGGAATTATCCAAGTAGCTGAGTTTGTTCAATGCAAAACTGCTTTTTTATTATATTTTTATGCTCGGTCACCAATTAAGAGACTTGAAGTTTACCAAGTAGCTGAGGGTGATCTATGCAAAAGTTCTTTTTTTTATTAATTTTTGATACTCAGTCACCAATTAATAGAATTGGAATTTTAACAAATTTCTATGTTCGAAAAATTCTAAGTTTTTAAAGTCCAAAATAAGTTTTAAATTCCAAAAAATTCTAGGTTCCAAAAAATGGCTAAAAACACAATAATCAATAATCCATAATCGATAACCAATAATCAGTAACCAATAATCGATAATGAATAATCAATAACCAATGATCAATAATCGATGATAAATAATTAATAACCAATAAACAATAATCAATACTAAAATTAATAACTGATAATCAAAATCAGTAATCAATAATCAATAATTGATAATAAATAATAAATAACAAGTAATAAATAATCGATTGTCAATGATCAATAATCATTAACCAATAACCAATAATCAATATGAATAATCAATAACAAAAATAAACAAATTCAAAAACAATCTATGGATTGAATCGAATAGCTCAATAAAAGGGGAGGGGGTGGAAGCTTTAAGGGGTGGGGACTGGGGGCCCTGGTGGTGTTCATAGGGTCCTGGATGGAAATAAGAGGACCCAGGCTCATGCAAAAACTAGGTAATGGAAAACCAGTGTGCTCAGGACCATTAGATTCCAAAAAGGATAACTGGCTGACCGTATTTATTAAAATTTTTGGAGATCGAAACGAGTTCCATTGATCATCAAAAGATATGTCTGTCCATCAATGGGAACAGACATATTCTGAAATAAATTTTTCAGGGGGGAGGGGACAGACACCAAAATAGCAGTGGTGGTTGGGTGACAGGAAATATATTTTGAAATTTTTTTCTTAGGAATAAGTTTATTTTTTTAAATACTGTTAGGAAAAAAACTCTCAAATAAAAAGACCGATTGAATTGCATGCAAATGAAACAAAATAAGTTAAATTGTAAACGACAAGGATTTCCGGAAAAGGGATTAATACATTTAATCAATAATATATTTAATTATTATGCATATAATCTTACAAGTAAATCAAACTCAAACCAAAATTACAGAAATACTTTAGATTATAACATTTAGATTATGCATTTAGATTATAACAGATGTAGACTTGTCTTGATGCAATTACCTACGCCTTATAATAGTTTACAGCAGGATTGAAGATGCTCAAAAATCATCCTAGCTGCATAAATATCAAGTTTCGATTTTTATAACGGCCATGTAAAATGTACTCTTTCATAAAAGGAACATTCTCTTCCTCGAATCTAAATCCCTTATATATTTAGACACTAAAAAATTAGAATAGAGACAAAAAGATAACGATAACAGAAAGATTACAAAAAGATAAAGAGATAAATAGATAACAAAATTTAAACTTACTATCTAGCTGTCAAATTGACCTTCTTTCGTTTCACTGTCATATTCAACTAAACAAAATGAACTGGTTCAAAAAAATATTTGTCACAAGAGAATCTTATCAAATAGTTTGAGGTAAAAACTGAAAGTAAGAAGTGACTCAGACCAATATTCACCAAATTTAAAAATGGAATTCTCATGACAATTGCTATACCAGCAGTATTGGTTTTTATTCCCGATTCTCAATATATAAAATACTTTCAGTTTGTTCTTACACACCCAAAACCAAATATCTGAGAAAATTTGCCTGATTTTTGAAAAAAAGAGAAACAACTTCAAAAAAGCAAGGGATCTAATTAAAATTCCCTTTATTAAATACATAATATCAGAAAACGGTACAGTAGAGGTTTTAAGCTCTATTCCTCAAAAAGTAGAAGTTCGTATTTTTTTCCAGAAGAAACATTGTCGTTCCATGTTTATTTGTTTTGTTTTTTTCCAAGGGGTGATTGTATCAAGCCGAAGGCCCAAGATAGTTGGGTGGGGGCTCATTCAAATGTAAATTTAATGCTCTTTTTAGGTGACCATACAGACTGGGTAAGGGGAAAGTTTTCTTTTTTCCCCATAGGGCACCAAACTGCGACTTTACCCCGAAGAGGACGAATTTGCTATCGATTTAAAATTCTGAGAAGCTAATTGATTTAAAATATCAATAACTATATTTTAGGCTTCACAGTTGTAAAACAAAATAATGCCAAACAGTGGCAGTACTGGATTCAACCAAGTTGATTACCTTTATTTGTAATGAAATTGGGCTATGTTTGGTGATCTGTAATTGCATATTAGCTATAGTGATGGGGGGGTCATTGTTTTGGCTGTGGTAGAGCAGATTCCAAACAAATACATATTAATGGACAAACTGTTGACTCTTTATGAGGCTTCAGATAAATGTTGAAAGAGGTTGGGTGAGCAGGAATTAATTAAAATGTTTCTCTATGCAGCTAAAATGTTACATTCTCATATCTACCAGCACGGAGGTGGAAAAGGCAGGGAAGATCATCATCAGCCCCGCAAGGAAATTTTGTTGCAGCAGTTTTAAATGGTTTTTCTTTTTCTTTTTCTTTTTGTGTGAAATACTTTAGTGAATTTAAAAAAATATATTTTATGTATCTATCGATAAAAAAATCGATAATTAAGACGGCAGTATACAACGTACAATTGTTGATTTACACATTTTTAAAGCATTTAATCAGGGATTTAAGGGACCGGTACTTCAAACTATATCTTGGTTAGGCCTGAGTGTGATTTGGAAAACAACCAGAAACTAAATGAAAATAAGAAGCTTTTCAACTGAAAGCAAGGAACTGATTTGAAACCTATTTGAACGATTATTCTTTATATGAAGGGGGCTGTCTCCTCTTTAGCTTCTTACTCTTTACTGTGAGGTTTGCTTTTTTCCACATATTTAAAGAAAACTTACAATTGGAAAAAACATTTTTTCAAAGGACTAAAAATTTTTTATTTAATGAGCAAGGTGTTCAGAAGTGATTATCTTATCTTCAGAGTAATTATATCTCTTCCAAGTTTCAAACTTGCTACTTACTTCAATTCAAAAACCTCTTCTGTTTGTTTAATTACAGTTCATGAAATTGTAAAGTTTTATGAATTCAATACTTTTGATAACGTAGAATAAACGATCTATATTTCAGTGAGCTCTGTTTGGATTTTGATGGTTAGTCAAACAGTTTGTGGTAACAAACTGCAAGTAAGGAGGACCTGGTTCAATCGTAAACGAAACTCTACAAAATGGAATCTGGACACCCATAGATGTATTAAAAGAATTGGCTTCTTATGTTGATTTCAAATATATAATTTTCATTAAGTTTAGTCCTACCCGTCGAAAGCTACGAGCCTGAGAAAATTTGTTTGACTTTTAAAAAAAGGAGAAGGCCCTCTTGAGACCATGTAATTTTAATAAAAGCCACACCATCAGATTTAGCGTATCAAAGAACCCTACGGTAGAGGTTTCAAGCTCATATCTATAAAAATGTGGAATTTTGTAATTTTTACCAGAAGAAATATCACGATTGAGTTCTTTTTTCCAGGGGCGAGAGTGTCAACCCAGTGGGATTAGAACGTCGGGAGAGGGCTCATTCCATTAGAAATGAGGGGTTCTATTGCCTTTTTAAGTGACCAAAAAGATTGGAAGGCAAATAGACCATTTCCCACGCTACTTTTTTCCAAAAATCGTCCGATCAAAATTTTGAGATAGCCTTTTTGTTCAGCGTAGTTGAAAGGCCAAATAATTATGTCTTTGGAGATAAAATGACCCTCCACAGCCCTTGGAGAGAGGTTAGATTTCCCATTATTTAATTTGTTACTGGGAAGTATGCATACATTTTCTGGATAGGGAGGGGAGGGCAAATTTTCTGCTGGAAGGATTTTGAATGGGGAGAATCTTCTATGGAGAGGGAAGTTTTCACGAGATGAACTTGTCAGGGGAAATTTTGTGTGAATTTGCATGAATTTCTATACGAATTTCTTTTATATGTGTTGCTTTCTCTTTACCGATTCAATTTTATGCTTGGAGATGTTAAGAGTAATTTTCCTTGGTAACTTTTTGCCAGTATTGAATTGTCTTGAGTATATTTCTGTAGGGAGGGTGATTTTGGCGTAGAGGTGTAGTCAAGTATCCTGTCGTTATTTTAAAACGATCAGAAATTACCCAAAAATACAAGTTTTTTCAACTGAAAGTAAGAAGCAAGATTAAAACTTAAAATGATCAGAAAGTATTATGTATATGAGGGGGTTGCCCCCTCCTCAACACCTCGATATTTACGCAAAAGTGTAAATTTGGTCCTAATTCCTTAAAAACGACTCCTGAAAACACAAGGGTCGTTTAATTAAAACTAATAACTTTTTATAGCGTGCCAAAAAACTGCAGCATGAAAGCGATGTGTTGAGGAGGGGGCAACCCCCCTCATATACATAATAATATTAGTTTGTTTTCAGTTTTATCGTTGATCCTTACTTTCAGTTAAAAAAGCTTGTTTTTTTTATTTAATGAAGCATAGAGACAAACATTTTTCTTAAGGCAATAAAAAATATATCAATTAAAGTAAAAGTATTTGAGAATGAAAAAAAACTAGTAATTTCAAAAATACGCAAAACAATAGCCTACTTACAAAAACTAAGATATAAACTCCCAGCATTCAGTTCTGTTGAGCAATGCCGAAGTGTTGGACCGATATTTTTTTTTAACAATATCGACAGTTTGGAACTTGGTTATCACACACCGAAATATAATGCCTTTAGACCCAGTGTTTATAAAAAGTTACGCATTGCCAAAGTAGGTTGTTCAAAGTGAAACATTAAAACTAAAATTAGGAAAAAAAAAAATTAATTCAAAATTTGTAATTTACTTTTGAATAGCAAAAAAACAATATATTTGACACCTTTACACTTCTTAACTGTAAACAATTAAAATCTTTATCAAAGTTACAACTAGATAAAACCCAATCGTTCCTAGATAAACACAATCATTCATGGGTACTCTTGCTATGCAAGCAAAAGTTGATGGCATATTTCCAAAATTGTGCCTTATTAAGTTGTTTTCCTTGTGTTCTCTATGATTATACGAACTTTCTTGTATAGGAATAACTGTACTAATTACTAATAAACAAATACATATTCATGATCACCGTATGAAGCTGATTCTTTGATTGAATGTTATCAATAGTTAGGCTCTTATACTTTCGTTATTGACAAGGACCGTTATTTACTTACCATTCATTACTGTGAAAAAGATCGTTTTTTGTACTACAACCAAATCATATACAAAAATGTTTGTGGAAGACGAGAAAAGGCTCGCTCACTTAAAAATTAGAGTTTGTAATTAGACCTGTAGGAGAAAATGGGGCTCTGGAGGGAGCCTCAATTCACTGTAAGGGAACATGGGGTCCTGGATGGGGAATACGGAGACCCAAACTCATTTGCAAGCCCTGGTAATGGAAAACCGATGTGCTCAGGACCATTACATTACAAAAGGACACTTGACTTGCGGTTGTATCCATTGCAATTTTTGGAGATCGAAACAAGTCCCATTAACCATCTAGTATCCATCAATTCCGTCCAGCAAGCATCTCAAATCACCGTGGTATTCACATTCTCGGCATGATTCCAAAAATAGCGTCCGGAAACAAATCACTGATTGCATTTATCATATATCCAATTGAGAAATCTATTGTACAGATAATTTTTTATGATGTAATGACGCTTAACACCAATTTGCCAGTGTCCCAGATACAGTAATTTGATTGCCTCGAATACATTTCTAAGAAAATAATTTCATCAATGACTTGTTAGCTCAGTCGAGTAGAGTTACGTTTTTTACCATAGGAAATAATGGTCTTGTGCTTGACTCCTACATCACACATAAGCTTTGTAAAATCAATGGAAAACTGCTTAGAAGCTAAAACTGTTGTTGGCTCAGTTGTTATCTCAAAGGAGCAGATGTGAGGGGTTGACACGGAACGTGTTGTAATGTTTTTCCGACCACATGAATGACTACGCAATACTAGATAACGAATCTTTCTTAAAATTCTTGGAAACATTCCGAAAAATTCTTGGAAATCAGGATATGGGCCTACTTGTATTCATTGTATTTTTTCACCGAGAAAATTAATGATTATGCAATACCAGATAACGAATCTTTCTTAAAATTCGCCGAATTCTCGAAAAGATACCAATAAATTCTTAGAAATCAGCATATCCCTAACCTTAAACCTTAGATCTTGCTATGCCTCCAGAGGCGCCCAAGGCATCTAAGAAGAGTGTCCAATCGTCTCTGTAACTGGGGGCAGCGATAATGACTTCCCACTCTTGTTGTAGGGAGGAATGAAGTTAGCACAGATCGCTGATGAAGGTATGACGGAGCGTGTTTTTGGGCCGTCCTCTTCAGCGGGTATCTTTAGGTAGCCAAACAAATACTTGCTTGGGGTTTCTGGTGTCATCAAATAGCCTGTATGTATGGTTTTGGTGAGGGAAAGCTGCCCCGTGATGTTCCTTGTATGTGTGTTTGTGGCTTTCTGGGTCCATTGAATACCAAGCAGCCTCCGAAGCTCACTTGTATTCATTGTATTATTTCATTGAGAACATGATTGATTATGCAATATCAGGTGACGTATCACTCTTGAAATTGACAAAATTCTCGGAAATTGGTTTGCACATTTTTGGAATATTCTTATCTCCGGAAGTTAAGATAACACCATGTGTGTCGTAGGAATGATGGGGTACCTTTGCGCTCGGACGTATTATAGGGTTATAGAGAATTTAAAAAAGTATCGATACCAGGGATCGAAGGGATGGGCTATCATAGAATCCAAAGGGGGGATATTACTATCACCATCAATAAGTAAATTAAACCCAAACGAACAGAAATTGCAATAAGTAACCGAATCAAGCTTAAAACAGGCAAAAATTAACATGCGCAGGGCTGAAAAACCCCAGCCTCCTCATAACCAGAACATAAAATTTGCACTTTACTGGAAAAAAACGTCGACTGATTGTCAGTTTATTCTACACGTACGATATTTATTTCTTAAAGTTTAATAGTTTTTTATATATTAAAGTGAAAAGAGGAAACATTCAAAATTTATTTTGTTTTCAGTAAGTTTAGGAATTATTATCTGCGAGGAGGAACATACCATAGGAGTGTAGAAATTTAAATTAATTGGAATTTAATGTCAGATGTCACAAAAACTTATGCAACATATACATATACATATATATATATATATATATATATATATATATATATATATATATATATATATATATATATATATATATATATATATATATACATATACATATACAAAACATATATGCCTCCTAGAATTCCGCTTTCCTACTAGGTTTAACATAATTTTTTTTGGGGGGGGGATATCCACAAAAAAATGCTTTTTTTTGGAATTTTCATTGAAAAAGTGACAAATTTTGGTCTCCCCAGGTTTTTAAAATTGATATCGTTGGGAAACACCTAAAAAGAAAATTGGCTCAATTGACGCCAAAATGTCTCATTTGGAAACACTGATTGTAACTAGTTTGACAAAGAACACGTGATTCCAGAAACATGAAAAAACTGGTTTAGTACGCAGTACATAATGCGCCTCACCTGATTTTGGTGATCTTGGCTAGAATTCAGCTCCACCTTGAATTTCTTACTCCGATATCCTTTGAATTAAAGAAAGTAGAAATACGACACTTGGCTAACTTCTTTCCCATTATTAATTGCGCTGTAGTACTATTTAGTCGCGTGCATTACTGGTTTACTGAAAAAATCGTTTAGTATGAGAGTCCTACTCGATTTCATCACAGTAAGTCTTGGTTTTTTCGATTTTTTTCTCATCCGCGTAAAAGTTGTTCTGAAGGAGGGTAGTGACTTTTTTCCAATGGTGCTAAGCTTTCGAAAAGGGTTTCCCCCCAAAAAGGTGTTATTTTTCAAAGCATTGCAATTTGTTGCCCTTTATCTGATTATTCGTCTCCATAATTTGTCTCCTATGTTGGTCTCACAGGGGCTGAAGTCCCCTCCCATCCTTCTCTGGTGAGTGCTGTGAAAGCCATCCTAAGCGTAAAAAGTTTGGCCAGAATTTTTTTCATAACAAGGCTAAGATTTTGAAAAGGGTGTTTCCACTAAAAATACTCGTCGAAAGTGGCTTAAGGGGGGATTGAAATTTTTCTCAACAGTGCTAAGAATTTGAGAAGGGTGTTCACCCCAAAAAGCATAATTTTCTCGAGCATTTTGAAATGTTTCCCTTTCGTCAGATTGCCAGTCGCCCATAACGAACGGGGGGCAGAAGTCCGCTCCCTTCCTTCTCTGATGAGTGTTTCAACAACAATTCTTTTTGTTACAAATTTTGGTGTTAATATTTTTTTTCTAACAGGGCTAACATTTTGAAAAGAGCGTCCCTCGGAAAAAAGTATAATTTTTCTGAGCATTGCAAAATGTTGCCCTTTTATTAGATTCCCAGTCTCCAAACATAAAGTAGGCTGAAGCTTGCTTCTTTCCCTCCAGGGTGGATACTCTGAAAGATGTAGTCTATTCAGTGTTAAAAGTATTAGCATGGAATTTTTTCTAACAGGGCTATGGTTTTGAAAAGGGCGTCCCCTCAGAAAAAAATATAATTTTTCTGAGCCTTGCAAAATGTTGCCCTGTTATCAGATTCTCAGTCTCCAAACATAAAGAAGACTGAAGCTTGTTCCTTTCTCTCCACGGTGGATGCTTTGACAGCCATAGGCTACTTAGTGTTAAAAGTTTTGGCAAGAATTCTTCTTTTTCTAATAGGGCTATGGTTTAGAAAAGGGCGTCGTCTCAGAAAAAAATATATTTTTTCTGAGCATTGTAAAATGTTGCCCTTTTATTAGATTCCCAGTCTCCAAACATAAAGTAGGCTGAAGCTTGCTCCTTTCCCGCCACGGTAGATACTTTTACAGCCGTAGGCTACTTAGTGTTAAAAAGTTTTGGCATGAAAGTTTTGAAAAGGGCGTCCCCTCAAAAAAAAAAAAAAAAATTTCTGAGCATTGTAAAATGTTGCCCTTTTATCAGATTCCTAGTCTCCAGACGTAAAGTAGGCTGAACCTTGCTCCTTTCCCACCACGGTAGATACTTTGACAGCCGTAGGCTACTTAGTGTTAAAAAGTTTTGGCATGAAAGTTTTGAAAAAGGCGTCCCCTCAGAAAAAAATAAATTTTTCTGAGCATTGTAAAATGTTGCCCTTTTATCATATTCCTAGTCTCCAAACATAAAGTAGGCTGAAGCTTGCTCCTTTCCCTCCATGGTGGATACTTTGACAGCCGTACGCTACTTAGTGTTAAAAAGTTTTGGCATGAAAGTTTTGAAAAAGGCGTCCCCTTAGAAATAAATATATTTTTTCTGAGCATTGTAAAATGTTGCCCTTTTATCAGATTCCCAGTTTCCAAACATAAAGTAGGCCGAAGCTTGCTTCTTTTCCTCCACGGTGGATACCGTGACAGCCGTAGGCTAATTAGTGTGAAAAGTTTTGGTATGATAATTTTTTCTAACAGGGCTATGATTTTGAAAAGGGTGAATTCGCTAAAAAGTATAATTTTTCAAGCATTTTGAAATGTTTCCCTTTTGTCAGATTGCCAGTCTCCCATAACAAACAAGGGGCAGAAGTCCGCCCCCTCCCTTCTCTGGTGAGTGTTTTAACAACAGTTCTTGATGTGACAAATTTTGGTGTCAATATTTTTTTTTTCTAACCGGGCTTAAGTTTTGAAAAGGTAGTCCCCTCAGATTTCCAGTCTCCAAACATAAAGAAGGCTGAAGTTTGCTCCTTTTTATTTAGTGTTCAAAGCTTTGGTATGAAAATTTTTTTCTAATAGGGCTATTGTTTTGAAAAAGGTGAATTCGCCAAAAAGCATAATTTTTCCGGGCCTGGCAAAATGTTGCGCTTGTATCAGATGGTCTCCCATGAGGAAGGGGTCTTAATCCCCACTCCCTTCTTCCCCTCATGGATGCTCTACCATTATTATTTGGTGTAAAACATGACAATTTTGGACTTTTCCATGTCTTAGTTTTACATTATAAGAGTTTAAAGGAGGAAAAATCGTATTTTGTACTTCTATATTAGCCAGTACAGACTCGAGAAGTTTGCTGAATGTAAGATCTGAGAAAACCGGTTTTATAAACACAAAGACAAATGATGGGTGACAGAATGCATTGGACTAGCATAATTTGGGCTATATGTTTGAAGATTATGGGGGGGGGGGAGATTAGGTTAGCTCCCCCCCAATCTACGCTTAAAAATATTACTCAAATTATATCATTAAACTAAAGTATTATATATTCATCATATTTTGGTATATTTCATTAGGATAAACCTCATTTCATTTCTCGAGTGTGTACTGGCTAAGTGAAATGCCTTATATTTAAAGCAGGAAAAATTTAAAGGAGGAATATATTCCTGAAAAGGGAAGCCATACCTCCCTTAAAATAATCCACAATTCTTAGTCAAAAAAGGGGCTCAGCTTGTTACGCATAGCAAACGTATAATTTGATATTTTGGTTCTGAGTTGCCAGATGCCAGATTTCGGGTTTAAAGTTGCGCCACCACAATGTGAAATTGCGCTGAAAGTTCCATTTTTATAATGAAAATGCGCCGAATAAACGATTTCCACCCCAAAAATGCACCAATTTGCAAAAATTAATTCGCAAAAATTGACGCAAATGTGGCCCATCTGGCCACTCTGGTACGACTATCTTTGATCGATGGCTTCAATTCACACAATTACACATGTCATTATTTCTTTAAATGCGCATTCCAGGTTGGATTTGAGGTTGAAGGTTTCACGCTGAAGAGATGGACATGTCAGTTATAATCTATTATAACTGATCTATTATAAAGAGTTAAAGCATTAAACTATGTTTTGTGAAGCTAAGCTTTTGTGAACAGGAGGAGAGGAAGGAGGTAAGTAAAGGAATAGTCATCGAGAATTTCAAAACCCAATTATTTTTTATTCTATGAATTTCTTCCTCCTAAGAGCATTCAATATCTTGATAAATTATTTTGCGAGCCTTAATGTAGGCTGACCGTGTTAAAGACGAATAAGTTAACATCGAAATCTATGAAATCTAATAGATGACAGAATTTGTAAAAACCATATAGATATGAGCAATAGCTTTCAAATAAGCCATTAAACATCTCTTTACGATGGTGTTGAAGCCTGTCAGATCTGCTTATGTTGCAGTAGCCTGCTGGTTACGATTTATGAAACTTGCTAAGATGGTGGGACGGCGGGCACAGAGGAGGGGCTCTTGTAAACCATCAGTTATGGGTTTTCGACTATAATTACAATAGTACCTTTTTATGCTTCTCTTCTTTTCCACTTAAGAAGTGGCACCAAAAGTGCCTTTTTTCATTGCTATATGGTACTTACGGATGGTAGAATGGATCGAAATCACGTAGATATGATCAATATTTTCCAAATCAGCTATAAAACGTCTCTCTAAGAATTTCTGGGTAGCCCGCTAGCCCAAGCTTTTCCACTTGACTTACTCCCCCATAATCCCTGGGGGAGGGGCTGCAAGTTACAAACTTTAACCAGTGTTTACATACAGTAATGGTTCTTGGGAAGTGTACAGACGTATTCAGAGGGCTTTTTTTGGTTTGGGGGGTGGGGTTGAGGGGAACTGGCTACGTGGGAGGATCTTTCCTTCGAGGAATATGTCATGGGGGAAGAAAAATTCAATGAAAAGGGCGCAGGATTTCCTAACATTACTATAGAAAAACAATGAAAAAATAAACATGAAAACGTTTTTTCAATTGAAAGTAAGGAGTAGCATTGAAACTTAAAACGAACAGAGATTATTACGCATATGAGGGGTTCTAAAAATACTTTAGCATAAAGAGCAAGGTATTTAGGAGGAGATAAATACCTCGCTCTTTATGCTAAAGTATTTTTAGTAATTTCAACTATTTATTCTACGGCCTTTCTAATTCAGGGGTCATTCTTAAAGAATTGGGACAAAACTTACGATTTAGTGCAAAGAGCGAGGTATCGACGAGGGTACAAACTCTCTCGTATACAAAATAAAAATATAAGAATATAAAAGTGTGTTACGTTAGTTAATTCTTAATTTACGTATATTTTTTACTAATAAAAACGTTCGTAAAAAATTTAAAGTTCTAGCTGCCTTTTTGAGTAATCGAAAAATTGGAGGGTGACTAGGCCACCTTCCCCACCCCTTATTTCTCAAAATCGTCTGATCAAAACTAAGAGAAAGCCATTTAGCCAAAAAAAGAATTAATATACAAATTTCATTTTAATAATTTATGTGCGGAGAGCCAAAATCAAACATGCATTAATTCAAAAACGCTCAGAAATTAAATAAAAAAAAATAGTTTTTTTAACTGAAAGTAAGGAGCGACATTAAAACTTAAAACGAACAGAAATTACTCCATATATGAAATAGGTTGTCCCATCCGCAATCCCTCGCTCTTTACGCTAAAGTTTGACTCTTTGCCACAATTCTACTTTTTAAAACAATTAAAAGTTTTAGCGTAAAGAGCGAGGGATTGCGGAGGGGACAACCCACTCGTATACGGAATATTTCTGTTCGTTTTAAGTTTTAATGTCACTCCTTATTTTCAGTTAAAAAACTAGTTTTTTTTATTTAATTAAAGGTTCAGGACTGTAAATATCCAATAGCCTACAAGGTTATCGACCATGATGATTCAATCCTGCACTTTTCATTTTGATTTGGCTCCATTTTCGAGAAAGAGCCTTGATTACCGGTATCTAGTGTTCAGACTCTGCAAACGGACCTCGATTCTCCATTTCAGTCGTGTGATTCAAATCCCATGTTCATTAGCTGATTAAAGTTTGTTGTTCCTGACTATGGTCGACGTTAAGGTCGAATTCAGGATTTTCGTTCGAGTCGAGAAGGTATCTTTTTCGAAGGGGGGGGGCTACAAAAAAGGCCTTTAAACGTATAAAAATTTTTTGTTGAGTCAAACAAATATTTGTGGGGGGTTCACACACCTCTAACCCGCCTCCCCTGGACACGGCCTTTGTTGACCCTACGAGCCTGAAAACTCTTACCTTATATTCATTGTAGCTCTTTCTGGGAAGTGTTTCTCAGCACAGCCTTGTTATTGTTTCTAAAGCTCATTTTTAATTTGATATACAAGGACCAGAAGTCGTAATAATTGCTAGTTTTCTTCTTTGAACCCTAAAACCAACTTTAAAAGCTCAACCTCCGAAGTTTTCTGACACTTTTCAAGAGTTTTGTAGACTGCCCTTCTGGAATATACCATCAGTTTGGCTCTAAATTAGTTTGACTGATTAACTTTAGGTTGAAAGGACCGAGAGAGGCAACCATTCCTATTCTCAGAGATTCGGCAACTTCAACTTCCTTCTCTTGAATATTGAAGGCAACGTGCAGATCTAATCAATGCGGCTAGGATCATCAAATTTATTATTTTCTTCTCATGATTTTTTAAGTCCTTACCTTATTTATGTATTTTGTAAATCAACTATAAGTGTTTTTACTAGCTTATGCACCATCATTCAATTTTTGATTTTTTTTTTTTGCAGGACGAAGATGGGAAAGTCCGATACATCGATCCATCTGAGCTCTTGAGACCAGAAGTTGAGTTTTCAGCTAAGCCAATTGAAACGTTCAGGGATTACACTGTAAATGATGAAGATCCCTTAAGGGCCCGAGTTCGTAAAATATATTACGATATGCACACTAACCAAACTGTCGAATTTGTAAGGGAAAAGGTAAGCTGAATCATCTCGAACCAGGGAAAAAAGATGTTAGAGAAAAAGCTAATGTAAACGATGATCAGGTCTTAAGTTGAATTGATGCTGCAGGAGTTGTTAGTAGTTGTAGTAACACAAGCTTTAAACATGAGTAAATTTTATAACCGTTGAAAATAGGGTAAGACAAATAGGGTAAGAAAATAGGGTAAGACAACTCTTTGTGTCCAAAGACAGGGATCCAATATTAATGCAAATTTTTCGTTAAATTCTGAATGCCCGAGAACTCAAAATTAACTTTCAAAACTAACTTTTAAAATGTAAAGGTTTTATTTTTGTTTTATTTTTTATTGAATTACATGGTGAGGTAGAACACCATCGTGGGAGGACCCTCTATAGGATGAAAACTGCGGCAAAGCGTAAGATCTAGATCTATAGACAACGGCCTCTGCAAAGGGCTGCCTTGACCCTTTCGTGGTATCTGTAAGACTGGGAACCTTGAGGTTAACTCCATTCCCACTTGAGGAGTGCCACCCCTCGAGGAAACTATAGCTTAGTAAATGACACAGTATTCGCATGGGATTCTGATTGATGGATATACTTCTGGGCATGGCCTGTTTCGACGGGCGTTTTCGGGCTGAAAAATCTCTTCCTAACTACTTTATCTACTATGGGCTGCCTCATTGTAGTAGCATAATATTTGTAGGCATGGATATATAATGAATCGGAGGTAATAGGCTTGAGACTGTCTGTGCAGGATTTCGACTCTTGTTGATAGAAGAGCATCGCCAAGTGCTGAAAAATATGTTGTTACCAAGATGGGCCCAGGCTTTCACAAAGCCTCTATTCATACTGAAGGTCCCAGGGACCTCTTGCTGTCCGGTTCGAAGCCGGCTTAAGCGCTTCGGTGTAGACTTGAGAAGATATGTTGGTCCCTGTCCTGCACTGGTATCCAGGATCATTGCTTTTCCTGAGGCCAAAATAATTTCAATGATTTTAAGAACGTGAAAATTGGAGCTTGGAATATTACGGCGTTTAAAAATGACTATCGTATCAACATTTTGATTAACGAATTCCCAGGGGTAGGAATTATGAAATTAGGTGACGCAGAATTTGTTTACTCAGGCAGGAAGGATGGGGTACATAGAAAAGGAGTAGGGCTCGTGATGAATAAGGAAGCTGCCAAGTCTTGTTTAGGCTGGAAAGGTATTATGACTCAAATGAATTTTACTTACAGTTACAGGAGCAAAGAGACAGGGTCCCATGTAGAAATATGCTATTTTTACTAGGAGATTTTAACGGCCAGGTTGGTAGAAATAGGGATAGATGGTATTCTGGCCTAGGTAAATTCGGTATAGGGAAAGAAAACAGTACAAACGGCTACAGACTTTTGTAATTTTGTAGGTATAACAATCTGACATAAGTTGACAGGGTATTCACGTGATGGTAAGACAGCAAAACTTACTGATTGTGTTTTAGTAAACCGAAGATTGGCAGGATACTAGGGTATACAGGAGTGCTGTTATTGATGTTGAAAGTAAAGATCACCATCTAGTAGTGTCTAGGGTTAATTTAAAGCTGAAATTACGGAAAGGTAGCTACCTCCCGGAAAATTATGATGTTAATAAACTCCAGGATGAGAATATGAGAGAAACTTTCCAGGAAGAGTTGAACACTAAACTTGAGAGTTTATAATTTGACAATGTGGAAGATAGTTGGAATAATTAAAAAATAAAATAAATAATTTGTAAAGTTGTTGATGGTGTCTTACGGAAGAAAGTTAAGACTGCAGTTAGAAATATTAGTGAAAAAGCTTTATGTTTAATAAAGAAGAGAAGAGGTTTGTACAAGAATTATCTGAGTGATAGATCACAAGAAAACAAAAAGAAAATGCAAAGAAAGTGGAGAAAACATTAAAATATGAACAAAGAAGGTGTGAAGTGGAGGTCAAGGATAACATTGCCGAGGATCTGGAAGATGTAGCTAGACGGCATAATAGTAAAACATTGTACTGGCATGTAAACAAATTTAGAGGGAGTAATCAATCTGGAACTGTCCCAGTTAAAGATAGGAATGGGGCCACAATTAGTGATAAGGAAAGAGTTAAAGGGAGATGGGTGAAAAATTTTGAGAATTTGCTAAGCCGAGATACAATTGCAGGGAAAGATATAGAGGAAAATGCAAAAGTTTGTGACACCTTAGATGTGAAAGAAGATTCGTTTTGTGAGGAAGAATTAGCAACAGTATTAAAAGGGTTAAAAAAAATAATAAGGCTCCAGATGCTGATAGTGTGGTAAATGAATTCCTTAAATATGGTCGCTCTGAGGTTAGAAATAAGTTAGTGAAGATTATGAAAATGATTTTTAAAAAAAAAAGGAAGTACCTAGTGCTTTTAATAAAACCTTAGTTAAAACACTGTATAAGAAAGGTGATAAGTATTAGCTTCGTAATTATCGAGGCATTGATCTGGTCCCTGTAGGTGGTAAATTACTTAGTAATATGATACTTTTTAGACTGAGAGATTCTGAAAATTTGGCTCAATCCTGCTTTCTAGGGTTATAATGAAGGAAAGGGTGAGATGGCTATGACTCTTTCTGCAGATGAAGGATGACAGATTGCTGAAGATTGCCCTTTTCGGCCAACCGTCTAGGGCTAAACAGAAAGCAGGTCGTCCTTGTCTGGGATGGGAGGATGTCATAAGAAATTAAAGAAAATGGGAACTTCCTGGGAGGGTGTAAAGAGGGAGGCTTTGAATAGATTGGGGTGGAAGAGGAGCATTCGTAGCTGTTTTGGCCTCAGGTGGCTTGGTGCTGCGGTGAGTTCATAGTAGTAGTAGTAGTAGTAGATAGAATTGCAAACACAATGAAAATAAAAAGGATACTTCGGGAACAGCAAGACAAGCGTTATAGTTGCTTTAGGAGGAAAGTGATTCTAACAATGAACTTCCATCCACAAAATCTATAAAGTTAAATAAATCACTAGATTTGGATGGATGAGGAGCTTGCGTAGCTGCGTTGGCCTCAGGCGTCTTGGTGCTGCGATGAGCTGTTGTTAGTTAGTTTTTTTTGTGTTATTATATTTTTGTGTTTTATTTTTTGTGTTTATTTGTTACCAGGACGATAGAATCAAACCAGTGTTCATAGAATTTCAGGAGAAGTTTAGTTAAAAACTAAGGTGCGAGTTAAAGTGCTCTTTTCAAAAGTTGAAAATGATTGTATGGTGACAAAGCCTACCTACTTCTCCATTGTTCTCCGGTAGAGCATACACATTCAGGATGTGCACACGTGATCTGATATGCATTGAAATCTAAAAAAAAAAAATTTCAGAGTCTATTCCCTAGTTCTGAATTTGCAAAAAGGAAGGTGGCTGCAAAGTACTAGTTTTTTTTTACCTGGCCTTTTACCTTTACCTTTTTACCTTTGGCCTTTTTTACCTTTTACCTTTTTTACCTTTGGCCTTTTGGCCTTTTTTACCTTTACATGGAAGAGATCTTTGTGGAAACTTGGCAGGAGCTATTTCAAATAGAACTTGAGAGTTCTAGCGCCGTTTTTAAGGGTTAAAAGTGATCCTAGGGCTCTCAACCCAGTCCTTTCTCTAGTTTTTACACTGCATATCCCCGTGTTCCTTATGATATCAAAAATAATTTTCAGATAGCCATTTTTCCAGAATAGTTGAAAGACTTAATAAAAGTACCTCCGGAGGTAACAAGACACAAACAGCCTTTGGGCGAAGACCCTAAACTCTGCACATTACCCATTGTCTAGAGATAGGTTTCGTAGAAGAAAAAAGCTAGCACTCTTATTTTGACTCTCCAATTGGCTTAAAACTCCTTTGGATCTCCTCCTTGGCCAAGGACATTAGACAGCTTTTTGGAAGAAGGAGGGTTTTATGGGGTCGAAAAAAGATTGGCCAAAAAAGTATTTTTTATCATCAGTTTCAAACCTACCACCGTAAATCCTTAGGCCTTGACCAAGGGAAATACACTTGCACAAGAAATAAAATTAACCTAAGGATAGAGACCCCCTAGAAACAGTGACTGAAAACTATCGAAAATTCTTTCCGGATTTGCTAAGACATATCTCTTGGTTCCTGGGCCATAAGGACCTCGATTCACAAAAAAATAGAAAAAAAAATGTTGTTTTCTCCGAAAGTACTACCACTACTACTAATACTACTTCTATTAGTACTACTACTAACAACTCACCGCAGCACCAAGCTGCCTGAGGCAAACGCAGCTTCTATATCCTAATCACACTCCAAATCACGCCCCAAAACACGTTCCTTCTACATCCTAATCTCTTTACACCCTGCCAGGAAATCCCATTTCCCTTAAGTCTTTCTTTCTGACATCATCCGACCCAAACCACGGACGTCTCACTTTCCATTTGGCCCTAGACGGTTGGCCAAAAAGTACAATCTTTAACAATCTCTCATCCTTTATCCGCAGAACGTATGTCAGTCGGGTACCCAAAACAATCCGTAGGCAGTTTCTCTGGAAAATTCTTTTAGGGAAACATTTTATTTTCCTAAGTTATGTATTTCTATAAATTTGAAATCAGTACACAGATTTATAACAGAAGCTAAATCAATAATCAAAACATAAAGTTTTTTATTTCATTCTAAAAAGAATAAAATATCCCCAAAATTTATAAAACGAAAATTTGTCCAATTCTTATATAAAACTGTATGATAATGGAAAACATTGTTTATACTTTTGAAATTAGCCAAAAATGCAACTTAAGTTTACATGTTTCTACTAAAAATTGAAAATAAAAAAGGAAGTTGCCTAGCACAATTTCTCCAGAAATATATATTCTAGCTAAGGGATGCACCAACTGTTGGCAATCAGTTTCTGTAGGTTTTGTTGAAAACCATGGGATGATAAAAGGCCTTAATAACAATAATTTATAGAACAGAAAAAAAAATCACTTTTGGTAATTTTTCCTATGGCCTTGTTGTGGTCTTTATGATCAATTTTGGCTTTAAGCACTTTATTTTTTAGATGTCATTTTGGTGCCAATTCAACCATTTTAAAGCCACGATACTAGAAGCTTTAGAGTTACTTAATAGTTTGGTGGATGAAAGTGACCCGGATGTAGATATACCCAATATTGTCCATGCATTTCAAACAGCTGAAAGACTTAGGATGGACTACCCTCAGTATGACTGGTTGCATTTAACAGGATTGATACATGATCTTGGGAAGGTAGTATTTTCGTATATTATTTTTAAGGGATTAACAGCTGTAGTCTAGATTATTCATCATTCGTGCTGATATGTAGCTGGTGCATTTTCTGGTGCATTATACCTGGTGCAATATTCTCGTATAGTCAAGTTTTCGTACGTCTAAAGGAGAAAAAGAAAGAAAAAATTAAAACCTCTAACACAGGGGATGTAAAAAAATATATGGTGGCGTATTTAAAGTAGTTAGGACATCAGAATAAAAAGATTTTTTCACCCTGGACCGATTTTTGGTCTTGAAAAATGCAGTTTCAATGATTCTTAACTTCCAACATTTTGAAGCTACTAGGGAAGCTAGTAGCTTTCGCCAGTGTTGTCACACTGGAGCGTGAAAATACATAAAAAAAGTTCAATTTGACAACACTTTTCGTCCGTAAAAGATCAAACATTAAGAATCTACATATTCCCAGAAACAACTACACCTTCAAAGGATAGCTGCTGTTGCTTAAGCTGTTTGTTGCCATATGTGTTTAGCTGATAGATCCTTAGAAAAATGTCTGCCGATATTTTTTGCTTATTTTTTACCATTGTTTCTATCCATCAATCGGGTACCCGCTACAGCCAAACACTGCATAAATTAATTTCCAAATTCGTCCTTATTTTTGCTCGGTTCCTCTTCTAAGATAAACATGGTTGCACAAATTTCATCCAATTATTCCGACGATTCCATTTTCACTTTTGGTACTTTAAGAAATACGAAATGCCTAGATACATTAAAAAGGTATAGCTGTTAAATCCACCTTTAACGATTTATGGTAATAAAAAGATGGCGTTTTGGAACCGTACAAAAGGATTCTCGGAAAAAGATTCCTTATTTGAATTAAAGCGCTGAATATATATAAAAGAGAGCAATACAAGTTCTTATTGTTAACGTAATTATTTCGGCAGTGCTTTGCTCATATGCAGAGAAAATCAAAAAGTCACTCAGGAACACCCTTATAGTTTACTCGGATGCTATCAGGGCATTTTCAGAGGACGTTATCAGAGCGTTGACTTGGTAAAGACATAGTCGCTGCTTACGTTTTAATATAATTTACCTCTCTTCCCGTTACTTAGTATAATGAGGGTGGTTGTAAAAGCTTAGGATGGAGCACATTCACCTGTAAATTAAAAGTTCTTGTGCACTCTTAAAGGACCATAAATCATAAAAGAACAATCAGTTCCCCTCCTATGCCCTTTTCCCTTGGTCTCTCCTGTACCCCTTCCATGTCCTTGGATTGAAATTTTCAAATAAACTTTTCTTGTCAGAATAGTAAATAAGTCAGGTAACTAACTTGCATCCGAGATTTACATGACCCATGCAGCTACATTGGAAAGGGTCCTAAATTATGCAATTTCCAATAGTTGACTCAGTTTTTCCAATAGGTAACATACGAGCATTTAATCGGTAAAAACCCAGGTTCGTCTCTTATAGATCAAAGCCATAACAGACCAAAACATTTTAAATGGTGCGAAGCTTACAACCATAAGTCCATGGGCAAAAAGGACTCACACAGTAACAGTTTATTTTGGGGCACAGGCACACCAAATTTGGACCACTAGGGACCAAAAAAGTTTCTTCTGATGGCTTGAAAATACTCAAGTCAAGTCCTTGGGCCATGAACTCAAGTCCTTATACTCAAGTATTGCTATAGTCAAGTCCTTGGGCCAAGGAACTCCAATCAATATAAACAATTGAAATGTATTGGTTTCTTAGAAAATATCGGAAAAAAGGGTAAAAGAATGCTTTCTGAACGGCTTGAAACTTACAATCGTAAGCCCCTGGAACAAGACAGCCCTATTACAAAATGTTTTTTTTAGTTTTGAGATATGAGCCCCAAAGAAATAAACCGAACAAGGGCTAAATTCACCCGGAAACTTCCCTTCCCACAGGATATTTTCTCCGTAGAAAATGCCCCTACCCGCAGAAATTATCCTCCATGTTTATCTGTATATTTCCTAATAAAATATGCTATATGTAAACAATGGGTAAATTGCAAAACTTACAGCCATTTCTCCAGGGGCTGTAGGGTGTTTTGCCAACCCCAAAGGCATAGTTATTAGGCCTTTCCACTTTTTTGAACCAAATGCTTATCTCAAAATTTGTTCAGATGTCTTCGGTGGAAGGAAGGGATGCGGGAGTGGGGCTAGCTGCCCTCCGATCTTTTCGATCACTTAAAAAGGGCATTAAATTTGTAATTTCCGATCGTATGATCTTTCTTCCGATCTTCTAGGACCACTGGCTCCATGCGATTTCCCCTGGGGAAAAAATATGCATCCATGATCGTTCTTCTGGTAATTTTTTTTTTTTACAAAGTTTCATATTTCTGTAGATAGGTGCTTGAAACCTCTGCATTAGGAGTCTCTAATATGCTAAATCTGAAGCTAAAATTTCCATTAAGATTACTTGATTATTTGAGGATGGCGTTCCATCCTTTAAATTTTCTCAGGCTTGTAGCTTTGATGGGTAACATTAAACTTAACGAATTCTACATATTAGGAATCAACATAAAAAGCCAGTTCTTTTAATAAGTTAATAACTGGCAGAATTGAATTTTTAGAGTTTCGGTGCTATTGGGCCGAGTTTACCCAGCGTACCTGGGCCTTCCCAGTTACCACGAACGTTGCCACAAACTCTTTGAACAAAGCTATAATCTCAAAACTTTTTTATTGTCTATGGATACTCATTTTGCTTATGTATTTACCACTTATTTATATATTTACTCTTTCCTATAATAACTTTGCTTTAGATCCCGTTTGAGAGGCCCAAGGAACAGAGAGTTTTCTAGATAGGGGAAAGGAGGTTTCCTCCAACCCTCATTTTCTCTAACCAAGACCATATTTACAACTTACATGAATAGCATGTTTTTTTATTAATAGTAATTGGTATCACTTATTATTTAATCTGAAGGTACTGGCTCTTCAACGTGAGCCACAATGGGCAGTTGTTGGCGATACATTCCCTGTCGGCTGTGCCTATTCTGAAGATATTGTATATGGCGTTAAATCCTTCAAAGACAACCCAGATTCACGTTCGTCTATATATAGGTATGTCATCGTTTTTATGCTTTCTTTGTTTTTATTATTTTTTGAAACTTGATGAATAAAGCGAACATTACCTTTGCAATTCAACGTACTATAATGATTTAAGAGGAGTGTTTTGATAGAACCATAGATAGCCGACCCACTTAACACTCAGCCCGTAAAACCCTAGCCAAAAAATACAACCTATTAAAAGCTATGTCAGTGAAACCTAACCTGGAAACATTCCATTGACATTGGATTAAATCTAACACAACTGCACCTGGGAAAATTCAGCCCATGAGAAATCATAGGTATAAACTAAACTCAAAAATTTCACCTGTACAAAATCTAACCCCGCAAACCTGAACACATGTAAACTACGGCCAACAGAACTTACTGCTCAGAAAAAGGTAACCGATTTAAAACGTGAACCCAGCGAAATTCCACTGTCGAACAAATCATGACGGAAAAACTGGCCACGAATATATCACCTCTTGAAAATATATCACCTTATGAAAAATTTGACAACTTGCCATTCAGCCTATGTAAAGGTCGGGCAAAAGTACTACTAACAACTAATACCACTAACAACTCACTGCAGCACCAAGCCGCCTGAGGCTGACAAAATTGCGTACGTTCCTCTTCTATTGCAATATATCCAACGCTCCTCTTTATCCCTTCCAAGAAATTCCGATTTTCTTTAAATGTTTTTTTACGACCTCTTGGTCATCCCAGTTTTGGACGATTGGATGATCTTTGTTTATTTGTCATCCATCATCCAAAAAACCTGCCATAGCCATCTCAACCTTTCTCTCATTATAGTCTCTCATTATAGCCCTTGAAAGTACAAAAGAACCACATTTTCGTGTAACAAATCCTCCTTCGTCTTTCAAAGCGCCTACACTCCAGAACCATACTTGACCAATATCATCACTGCAACTTCTAATATTCTAATCTTGGCTCGCAGATTTAACTTCCTATTCTTCCAGCTTTTTTCGATTTTGAAAAGCCATCCTGGCCCTTGGCTGTTCTACCTTTTACATCTTAGCTGAATCCACCATCTTTAATAAGAAAAAAATACCATGGTAAGTGAAGCTATCCACTTGATCGATCTTCTTGTTACCCAACATCAGCCCCTTCACCATTATTTATTCAAAGTCTATGCAACTTCGGTCTTTTTAACATTAATTTTCAAACCTATTCTTATAACCTGAACTTTGAAAACCCACAGAAATTCTTTCACTTTGCTAGCCTTTTTTTTTATCTTTTTATCTTTTTACACTCCCATCATCTTTATAATCTAAGTCTAGGAGGGTTTTGCCTTTTCATTTAATTCCGCTATAGAACAATATGTTCTATTTATAGAACATAATTGTGCTTGATTTCTGACTTATTACCAGCCATGCTACTTACCTCATTTCCTACCTTAACCACAATAATACTCTTATCGTACATAGTTCTAATCATTTTAATGTATTTATCTGGTTTCGACCAGTCTGTGGTATCGAACTGTAAGTAAGGAGTTAAGTAATCGAAACAAAAAAAAACGGAATTTTGATATTAACAGATGTATATAAAAAAAAGGCTTTTTATGCTGATTCACAATACACAAAATTCATTAAATTTAGTATTACCCGTCAAAAGCTACAAGCATGAGAAAATTTGCCTGATTTTTGAAAAAGGGAGAAATATCCTCAAAAAGTCAAGGAATCTTATGAAATGGCATCATCGTATTAAGCATATCAGACAACCCTATTGTAGAGTCTTGAAGCTCCCATATGCCATATGCCAAAATGTGGAATTTGTATTTTTTTTTGCCAGAAGAAAGATCACAAATGCGTTGTTATTTGTTTCTTTTTCCTTTTTTTTGTTTTTTTTTTGCTTTTGGCTTTCAAGGGGTGATCGTATGAAACCAATAATCCTAGAAGATCGGAAGAGGGCTAATTTAAACGAACGTTCTATTGCGCTTTTTAAGTAACCAAAAAGATTTGAGGGCAACTAGCCCCCCTCCCACGCTCTTTTTCTTCCCAAAGTAACAAACAAATACAACGTAGAAACAATAGGGAAAGTTTTTTCAAGACAATGGAAATTATTTATGTAGATATTTCGGCCCTATGTCCAAGGGCCGTCTTCAGCACAATACAATACTATATATATATATATAAAAGAACTTACATCAAATTGTGAGAATTAAAACTGAATATAAAAACACTTATTAAAACAATTTTTTTTAAAAAAAATATAGCCCTAGCATCCTTACTTCAGCGAAGTTCAACCAGGACTGGCGAAAAGAATGAAATGAAGAAATATAAACTCATTCAAACTAAAGAGAATAAAATGATTAGATGCAATTTCTTAAAGCTAATCTTGCTTGTTTAGCAGCCTGTCTCAAAGGCCTTTTCGTAGTTGGTTCAGTACTATTATAAATTGGTTTAGTAAAATATTTTGTTAGATCATTTTCAATTAAATTTGAGTATAAAGAATTTAGTGAGTATTCCCCCAAGTCCCTGTTCAAAGAAATATTTTTATTTATTTTGAGATTAATTTCAATTGATTCTCGAACCACCTGTTTTATTCCCAAATCATTACTAATGAATGAAGAGTTTTCAAAAAGTATCATGTGGGACGGATTATTAAATATATGCCAACCTAGAGCAGAATCAAAGGAATTGTTGGAACCATTTGAAATTAAGGCCTTGTCTATGTCATTTTTATGCTGTTGTAACCTTTTGTCTAGATTCTGATGGGTCCTGCCGACATAGTATTTTCCGCAATCACAGGGTATTTGATAGACCCCTCTTTGGCGAGTAACTGGGGTCTTATCTTTACCCGAATTTAAGAAATTGATGATTTTAAAATTATTAGTAAAAACTACGTACAGATTATTTTTTGTGCAAATATTTTTTAATTCTGTTGTAATCTTTGGGATATACGGAAGATAGACAATATTTGAGGGCTTATCAATAGCCTCACATTGTGAAGTATCTTCTTCGATTTTACAAGAATGTCTTTTTATTCTACGGCTAATTATTTTATTTACAAAAGGAATGGGGTATCCATTACCAAAAAGAATATCTCTGATAAAATTTATTTCTGCATTTATATATGAATGGGAGCAAATATTTAGGGCACGATCAATGAGGGAAATTACAACTGCTCTTTTAACTTGTGGGGGGTGATTTGAATTAAAGTGAAGATATCTATTGTTTTGTGTTGGCTTTCGATATATAGTAAAATCCAGTTTATCAGCATTACGAATAATTAATACATCTAAAAACGGTAGTTTATTTTCAATTTCAACTTCAAGGGTGAACTGCAAATTTCGGTCATAAGTGTTAAGATGATCTAAGAAGCCCCGAAGTTCAGCTTCCCCATAATTCCAAAGTGAAATTACGTCATCCATATAACGACCCCAATAGACATGTTTTAGAAAATAAGAAATCAATGCCCAATTCTCAAGATTCTCGACGTAAATATTTGCTAGTAGCCCGGATAAAGGTGCCCCCATGGGTAATCCATTTTTTTGCTGATAAAAAGAATCGCGAAATTGAAAATACATAGAAAACTTATTACAAATTTTAACAAGAGTCATTAAAACTTCACAATCAATTCCTGTCGCTGAAGTCTCGATCAATTGGTAATTTTCTTCTATTTTGTTTTTTAATAATTCCTCTGAAATAGTTACATCTATATTTGTATACATGGAAACAATGTCGAAACTACTAACTATTGTGTTTTCTGAAATACTTGTGTTGCTAAGTTTTTTAATCAAATCTGCCGAGTTATGAATATAGGAATTTTGAGAATACAATAAAGGTTTGAAAGCTGCACAAAGCCATTTTCCAATATTGGCAGCGGGAGCTTTAGTACAAGCTACAATAGGTCTTAAGGGAATACCCTGTTTATGTATTTTTGGTAAACCGTAGAGTTTAGGACAGTAACTACCACGGGGAAAAAATTTATTGTATAGTTGTGGGGTGATTTTACCATTTTGTTTTAGCTGCTTTAATTCATTTATAATATTATTAGTGAACTGATCAGTAGGATCATGAGTTATTGTTTGATATGTAATTGTGTCATTTAAATGCGAAAAAATTTTGTTGTCATAGTCTGTTGTATTCATGACAACAAGTGAATTGCTTTTGTCTGCTTTAGTTATTATAATAGAAGGATCTTTTCGGAGATTAGATAGTATTTTTATGTCATGCAAATTTTTCGATGTGGAATTAGTAGGAGGCTTAAACTTTTTTTGGCTATTATAGAGGATATTTATTAGACCAGATCTAACTTCATCCGGGTTAGAGACAGAAGGATAGTGTTTATGCAAAGCGGACTCTAGAGAGGAAACTATATCTGCCACAGGAACCTGTTTCGGTAGAAAAGAAAATTTTGGACCTTTTTCTAGTGTTTCGATTTCCTGGGGTTCCAATGTTTTAGAAGAGAGGTTAACGATAGCAGGCCCAGGAGTGAATCTTGGAGAATAAATACGGTTTCTCATCGAAGATTCATTTCGTAAGCCCCCTAATTTTTTATAGAGGCGTTCCTTGGACAAGCGAAAATCGTGGCTAAACAAATTCCTTTCTAATCTAACAACTTGAGCAAAATCAACGGTGGACAGGTTTTCCAGCAAAAAAGTTTCCAACGATTTTCTCTCTGAAGAAATAATATGTCGTTTCTGTTTTTTGTCCTTAATAATATGGACTAGGGTTTTTAACTGTAGTGTATGGGCAAATTGCGCTTCTTTTCGGGTATTTAAATGTAATTTATATCTTAAAGACTTGGGAATAAGGTTTTCCTTTCTACAGGATTCTAAAAATTTTTGTTGATTGATAATATTAGCATGTTTTTTACCTAGACTAATAAAATAAAAGATATCATAGGTCAACTGCTCCCCATAAGCTAGACGAAAATAGCGACGAAGACCACACTGCCTTTCCATAACAAACAAATACAACGTAGAAACAATAGGGAAAGTTTTTTCAAGACAATGGAAATTATTTATGTAGATATTTCGGCCCTATGTCCAAGGGCCGTCTTCAGCACAATACAATACTATATATATATATATAAAAGAACTTACATCAAATTGTGAGAATTAAAACTGAATATAAAAACACTTATTAAAACAATTTTTTTTTAAAAAAATATAGCCCTAGCATCCTTACTTCAGCGAAGTTCAACCAGGACTGGCGAAAAGAATGAAATGAAGAAATATAAACTCATTCAAACTAAAGAGAATAAAATGATTAGATGCAATTTCTTAAAGCTAATCTTGCTTGTTTAGCTGCCTGTCTCAAAGGCCTTTTCGTAGTTGGTTCAGTACTATTATAAATTGGTTTAGTAAAATATTTTGTTAGATCATTTTTAATTAAATTTGAGTATAAAGAATTTAGTGAGTATTCCCCCAAGTCCCTGTTCAAAGAAATATTTTTATTTATTTTGAGATTAATTTCAATTGATTCTCGAACCACCTGTTTTATTCCCAAATCATTACCCAAATCGGATTATTAAATATATGGCAACCTAGAGCAGAATCAAAGGAATTGTCAGAATCTAGACAAAAGGTTACAACAGCATAAAAATGACATAGACAAGGCCTTAATTTCAAATGGTTCCAACAATTCCTTTGATTCTGCTCTAGGTTGGCATATATTTAATAATCCGTCCCACATGATACTTTTTGAAAACTCTTCACTCATTAGTAATGATTTGGGAATAAAACAGGTGGTTCGAGAATCAATTGAAATTAATCTCAAAATAAATAAAAATATTTCTTTGAACAGGGACTTGGGGGAATACTCACTAAATTCTTTATACTCAAATTTAATTAAAAATGATCTAACAAAATATTTTACTAAACCAATTTATAATAGTACTGAACCAACTACGAAAAGGCCTTTGAGACAGGCTGCTAAACAAGCAAGATTAGCTTTAAGAAATTGCATCTAATCATTTTATTCTCTTTAGTTTGAATGAGTTTATATTTCTTCATTTCATTCTTTTCGCCAGTCCTGGTTGAACTTCGCTGAAGTAAGGATGCTAGGGCTATATTTTTTAAAAAAAATTGTTTTAATAAGTGTTTTTATATTCAGTTTTAATTCTCACAATTTGATGTAAGTTCTTTTATATATATATATAGTATTGTATTGTGCTGAAGACGGCCCTTGGACATAGGGCCGAAATATCTACATAAATAATTTCCATTGTCTTGAAAAAACTTTCCCTATTGTTTCTACGTTGTATTTGTTTGTTATGGAAAGGCAGTGTGGTCTTCGTCGCTATTTTTGTCTAGCTTATGGGGAGCAGTTGACCTATGATATCTTTTATTTTATTAGTCTAGGTAAAAAACATGCTAATATTATCAATCAACAAAAATTTTTAGAATCCTGTAGAAAGGAAAACCTTATTCCCAAGTCTTTAAGATATAAATTACATTTAAATACCCGAAAAGAAGCGCAATTTGCCCATACACTACAGTTAAAAACCCTAGTCCATATTATTAAGGACAAAAAACAGAAACGACATATTATTTCTTCAGAGAGAAAATCGTTGGAAACTTTTTTGCTGGAAAACCTGTCCACCGTTGATTTTGCTCAAGTTGTTAGATTAGAAAGGAATTTGTTTAGCCACGATTTTCGCTTGTCCAAGGAACGCCTCTATAAAAAATTAGAGGGCTTACGAAATGAATCTTCGATGAGAAACCGTATTTATTCTCCAAGATTCACTCCTGGGCCTGCTATCGTTAACCTCTCTTCTAAAACATTGGAACCCCAGGAAATCGAAACACTAGAAAAAGGTCCAAAATTTTCTTTTCTACCGAAACAGGTTCCTGTGGCAGATATAGTTTCCTCTCTAGAGTCCGCTTTGCATAAACACTATCCTTCTGTCTCTAACCCGGATGAAGTTAGATCTGGTCTAATAAATATCCTCTATAATAGCCAAAAAAAGTTTAAGCCTCCTACTAATTCCACACCGAAAAATTTGCATGACATAAAAATACTATCTAATCTCCGAAAAGATCCTTCTATTATAATAACTAAAGCAGACAAAAGCAATTCACTTGTTGTCATGAATACAACAGACTATGACAACAAAATTTTTTCGCATTTAAATGACACAATTACATATCAAACAATAACTCATGATCCTACTGATCAGTTCACTAATAATATTATAAATGAATTAAAGCAGCTAAAACAAAATGGTAAAATCACCCCACAACTATACAATAAATTTTTTCCCCGTGGTAGTTTCTGTCCTAAACTCTACGGTTTACCAAAAATACATAAACAGGGTATTCCCTTAAGACCTATTGTAGCTTGTACTAAAGCTCCCGCTGCCAATATTGGAAAATGGCTTTGTGCAGCTTTCAAACCTTTATTGTATTCTCAAAATTCCTATATTCATAACTCGGCAGATTTGATTAAAAAACTTAGCAACACAAGTATTTCAGAAAACACAATAGTTAGTAGTTTCGACATTGTTTCCATGTATACAAATATAGATGTAACTATTTCAGAGGAATTATTAAAAAACAAAATAGAAGAAAATTACCAATTGATCGAGACTTCAGCGACAGGAATTGATTGTGAAGTTTTAATGACTCTTGTTAAAATTTGTAATAAGTTTTCTATGTATTTTCAATTTCGCGATTCTTTTTATCAGCAAAAAAATGGATTACCCATGGGGGCACCTTTATCCGGGCTACTAGCAAATATATACGTCGAGAATCTTGAGAATTGGGCATTGAATTCTTATTTTCTAAAACATGTCTATTGGGGTCGTTATATGGATGACGTAATTTCACTTTGGAATTATGGGGAAGCTGAACTTTGGGGCTTCTTAGATCATCTTAACACTTATGACCGAAATTTGCAGTTCACCCTTGAAGTTGAAATTGAAAATAAACTACCGTTTTTAGATGTATTAATTATTCGTAATGCTGATAAACTGGATTTTACTATATATCGAAAGCCAACACAAAACAATAGATATCTTCACTTTAATTCAAATCACCCCCCACAAGTTAAAAGAGCAGTTGTAATTTCCCTCATTGATCGTGCCCTAAATATTTGCTCCCATTCATATATAAATGCAGAAATAAATTTTATCAGAGATATTCTTTTTGGTAATGGATACCCCATTCCTTTTGTAAATAAAATAATTAGCCGTAGAATAAAAAGACATTCTTGTAAAATCGAAGAAGATACTTCACAATGTGAGGCTATTGATAAGCCCTCAAATATTGTCTATCTTCCGTATATCCCAAAGATTACAACAAAATTAAAAAATATTTGCACAAAAAATAATCTGTACGTAGTTTTTACTAATAATTTTAAAATCATCAATTTCTTAAATTCGGGTAAAGATAAGACCCCAGTTACTCGCCAAAGAGGGGTCTATCAAATACCCTGTGATTGGGGAAAATACTATGTCGGCAGGACCCATCAGAATCTAGACAAAAGGTTACAACAGCATAAAAATGACATAGACAAGGCCTTAATTTCAAATGGTTCCAACAATTCCTTTGATTCTGCTCTAGGTTGGCATATATTTAATAATCCGTCCCACATGACACTTTTTGAAAACTCTTCACTCATTAGTAATGATTTGGGAATAAAACAGGTGGTTCGAGAATCAATTGAAATTAATCTCAAAATAAATAAAAATATTTCTTTGAACAGGGACTTGGGGGAATACTCACTAAATTCTTTATACTCAAATTTAATTAAAAATGATCTAACAAAATATTTTACTAAACCAATTTATAATAGTACTGAACCAACTACGAAAAGGCCTTTGAGACAGGCTGCTAAACAAGCAAGATTAGCTTTAAGAAATTGCATTTAATCATTTTATTCTCTTTAGTTTGAATGAGTTTATATTTCTTCATTTCATTCTTTTCGCCAGTCCTGGTTGAACTTCGCTGAAGTAAGGATGCTAGGGCTATATTTTTTAAAAAAAAAATTGTTTTAATAAGTGTTTTTATATTCAGTTTTAATTCTCACAATTTGATGTAAGTTCTTTTATATATATATATAGTATTGTATTGTGCTGAAGACGGCCCTTGGACATAGGGCCGAAATATCTACATAAATAATTTCCATTGTCTTGAAAAAACTTTCCCTATTGTTTCTACGTTGTATTTGTTTGTTATGGAAAGGCAGTGTGGTCTTCGTCGCTATTTTCTTCCCAAAGTCATCTGATCAGAATTTTGAGATAGCCATTTTATTCAGCATAGTTGAAAGGTTCAATAACTATGCCTCTGAGGATGACTTGACCACCATAGCCTCCGGGGGAAGGACACTAAGTTAAGAAATTTGCCCATTGTTTACATTTAGTGTTTGTTGTTGGGAAGTATACAGACATTTTTCGAGGGAAGGCTTTCTGCAAGGGGGATTGTTCAAGGTAAGAATGTTCCGTGGAGAGGAGGGCAGTTTCCGGGGCTAAACTTGCCTGAGTAAATTCTACAGGGGAAATTTTCCAGAATTCCAACCGATTTTTTTTATTTGCCTCAATTTCTCTTTGGCGGCTCAATTTTCCATGTTGAGATATTCCAAAGGAATTACCTGGGAATAATTATCCATAGAGATGGAATTTCTGGAGGATTTTTGCGTGGGGGAAGATTTTCAGCGGGAGAAGTTCTCCATGGGGTAATTTTCCGCGGCAGAAATTATCCAGAGGTAAGTTTTCTGCGGGAAAAACTTTCCATTGAAAAGGGATTTCCGGAATTTTTTTTCCATGGATGGGAATGTATCCGGGTTAAAAGTAAAATAAAAACAATAAAATATTATAAGAATCATTCTATGGATAGTAAAAAAAAAGAGCTATTTTTAAAAGAGTTTAATTTCGGTCTCGAAATAATATTTCGGCTTCTCTTGCGGAAAATGGAAATATGGTATTTTTACATAATTCCATTTGCTGCGTTTGAAAATCTATTGCCCTATTCCTTGTCATTTTGTACATTGCTTTTTCAAGGTTTGCATTACACGTTTTTTTTTCATTTTTTGGCCTGAAAAGTCTACTGCATTTTTGTACGATGATTATGACGATCTATGTAGATCTACTCTATTTCCCATTTTTTTCTTCTTTTTATGGGAATTTCCCGTGGGGGAGGGGCAGATTTACCGGAATTTTTAAAAAAACGATCAGAAATTAAATAAGAAAACAAGTTTTTCCAACTGAAAGTTAGGAGCAATATTAGAACTTAAAACGAAATATTCTTTATATGAAGAGGACCCCCTTGTCAATACCTCGCTCTTTGCTCTGTAATTCTTACAGAATTATGAGGAAAGGTCGAACTTAAGCTTAAAGAGTTGGTTATTGAAGAGGGGGTAACTCTCTCTTATATGGAATAATTTCTATTCGTTTTTAGTTTTAATGTTGCTCCTTACTTTTAGTTGAAAAAAACTAGATTTTTTAATTTAATATCTTACAAGGACAGAACCTTCACTAAAGCCCTTCCATCGTCTGAACCAACCTTTTCAAAATATATAAAATATATAGTATGTATAAGATTGAGAACTAAAGAACTCTATTGATTCAGGCACTTCTCAATATTGTTCTACGAGCGAAAATTTGGTTGCAACATCCTCTACCCTTCTTAAAACCATGCTATTCTTTCTTATAACTTTTGTCACCATCATCTCTAAGTTTGAAAAGTAGCATCATATTAAGAATTTGCACCAAACCAAGTTGATGTCTTTATAATTACCACCCTTACTCTAGTCGTCTGTCTTATAATGGGGATTAATTAAAATTTTCCGAAAATCTCTTGGTACTTCCCCTTCTTCAAAAATTCATATTCATAATCTTCAGTAATTTATCTATAGAAAATGACAATATCAAAACTAAAATCGCAAGAATAAGAAACTGTGCAGCTTGTTAACATTGCACGTGATCCTATTCACAAACATGTCACCTCTGCCCCCCCCCCAAAAAAGTGAGTCAAAAGAATCGAAATTATTTACAGTTGTGATTTTGCTTTTTGAATGACTGTCTTCGCAGCCTTCTCATTTTATTCATTGTTCTTGGATTGCTGCCGAAGTCTTCAATGTAAGCTAGTAAATAAATGTATATTTCGTAGGGCCTTGCTCGCTTATGTTGTGCTATTGATTAAGAAATGTTTATTTCTAATAAAATTGTTCTACTACTACTACTACTACTGCTATTGTAATGTTCATCTAAGGGCACACAAGTAGGTACATCAGGCCCTATAAATAACTTACAATTTAAATAGACATCCCACTGAGATAGCCTCGTTCTTGTAGGTGCCTTTATCAAAAGAAACAAACTGAAATCAAAATAGACAAAAGTTAGTAAAAATGATTTCTTTTAAAAATAGACAAATCAAACACTTGAAATTCCGAACTGACTAGATTCGCTGCTGCACAAGAACCTTCTAAAAAAGCACAAAGGTGTTTTATTTTAAAGAGCACCCTATGTCTGACCTCCCCCAAAAGGAAACTCTCCATATATGTCTGATCCTTTGTATTTGTGATACTCATTTTTAGCTCCAAACTGGGGATCTACGAGAGGCATTGTGGTCTGTCCAATGTCTTAATGTCCTGGGGACACGATGAATATATGTACCAAGTTCTTAGAAATAATGGAACAACTCTCCCAAAAGAAGCTCTTGCCATTATAAGGTAATGACTCTGTTTTAATTAGTATTATTCAATTTACTCTTTTCTTTACAATAACAATTTGGGACTGTCCTACCTAAAGGCTTTAACTGACATTATAACGTATCCAAAAACAGCACCTAAACCACCAAACCGACCCGCTCTCCTAGAAGAGTCTTCTGCCATAATAAGATAATGGCTCTATTTTAGTTAGTGTTATTATTCCCCTTTTTACAATAAGAATTCGAGGCTATCACGCCTAAAGGTCATAATTAACATTTTTGCTGATTGACAATAATCGACAAAACCGCCAAGCCAAACCACTCTCCTAGAAAAATCTCTTGCCATTATAAGATAATGCATCTATTTTAGTCAGCAATATTCGACAATATTCTCCTCTGTGCAATCGTGATTGCTGCGGCATCTGAATGTAATAAAAATAATAGCCTGAAACTGCTAAAAATGGTGTCTGATCGAAAGAAAAAGCTCATCATTGGAAGTACCTTGACCCAAAGCCATATCTAGGAAAATTACAGACCCTTGACTTGAGAAAGAAGGGAAACTAATCGACTTTAAAAGCAAGGAAAGTGGCTGAAACCTCAATATTCTGCATCGACAACATCTTTCTTTTCGGTTTTTCCCTCCGCAGCCGGTTTCTCCAGTTTTTTTCTGTTCACTGGAACAGGGTAGAGAGCTGTTTAAGAGCTCATTTTGAAGAAAAATTCTTGCACCTAAAGTATATTGGTAGTTAACAAAAAAAAAATATTTAAAAGTAAATCAATTTTGTATACAAATGGTGAATGACGTCATAACCGTAGGTTATAACCAATGATTATAATTACTGGAACAGTATGGACAGCTGTTTAAGAGATAATTTAGATAAAATGTTAGATAAAATATTTTATCTTGAGTATTTTGTAATTAAAAAAAAAACAATATTTAAAAGTAAATCAATTTCATATACAAAATGGTGAATGAGGTCATAACCGTTGGTTATAACCGTTGCTTATAATCACTGGAACAGGGTAGAGAGCGGTTTTCAAGATCATTCTGAAGAAAAATATCTGCATCTAGAGTCTTTTATCATTAAAAAAACAATATTTAAATGTAAATCAATTTCGTATACAAAATGGTGAACGACATCATAGCTGTAAGTTGTAACGATTGGTTATAATCACTGAAACTGGATAGAGAGCTATTTAATTGCTCATTTTAAAAGAAATTGTTGTATCTAGAGTCGTTTTGTAATTAAAAAAAAAAACAATATTTAGAAGCAAATCAATTTCGTATACAAAATGGTGAATGACGTCATAACTTTAGGTTATAGCCATTGGTTATAATCACTGGAACAGGGTAGAAAGCTGTTTAAGAGCTCATTTTGAAGATAAATTGCTGCATCTAGATTCATATACGAATAACTGTAGGTTATAACGATTGATTATAATTACTAGAACAGGATCAATTTTGTATACGAAATGGTTAGTGACGTCATATTCATAGGTTGTAACCATTGGTTATAGTCACTAGAACAGGGTAGAGAGCTGTTTAAGGGCTAGTTTCGAAGAAAATTTTCTGCATCTAGATTCTTTTATAATTAACCAAAACCAAAAATTAAAAGTAAATAATTTGTTTACAAAATTGTAAATGATGCATAACCCTAGGTTATATTCGTTAGTTACAATCACAGAAAGAGGGTAGAGAGCTGTTTAAGAGCTCATTTTGAAGAAAAATTGTTGCATGTAGAGTCTTTTACAATTAACAAAAAACAATATTTGAAAATAAATCAATCTCTTGTATAAAATTGAGAATGACGTCATAACCGTAGGTTATAACAAAGGATTATAATCACTAGAACAGGGTTGAGAGCTGTTTAAGAGCTCATTTTGAAGAAAATTTTCTGTATCCAGAGTCTTTTGCAATTAACAAAAAACAATACTTAAAAGTAAATCAGTTTTGAGTGCCAAATGGTAAATGACGTCATAACCGTAGGTTATAACCATTTGGTTATAATCACTGAAACAGGGTAGAGAGCTGTTTAAGAGCTCATTTTGTCATGATATCTGTCTGAATTAGATCCTTCTTGGACGATCAATGATTCGATACGACAAACCTTCACACTCTCCAGACTCAATTCCTTTCATCTTCCTTTTCATTCAAGTAAGTGGAACGACCAAGTTTAATTTTGTTGTAAAGCGGACAAGGCCAAGGATTAGGGAAAATGGTAAGATTGGCTATAACCCACTCCGCTTAAGTGATCAGATATTCAAAAATGGATGAAATTCATTCTCTCCCGTTAAGGGCTGTTAATAGAATCCCCTCAGGGCCAAATGCTATTTATACGATAAACACCAGAAGACTAAACATTAAGGTAGAATCACTAGAACCAGTAAAAACGAATCGTATCAATAAGTTCTACGTGAATCTAGAAAAAACGTGTAAAAAATGACAACGATGTTAATGGAGGATGATTAATGATGCTGATGACAATAGTTAGGAACAACGATGAATAAAATCGGAATCACGTTCGCTTCAAAGAACGTAACGAACGTTCCAAAGACGATAATGATTTCGATGAAGGATTAGAATAACCATTGGAATCGAACTTGAATGCGATTACAGAATCACAAGCTGGTGACGAACATTTCAAAAATGACTAAAATATCAATGCGGCCTGGAGAAAATTTTGAAAAAACCACGAATATGAAAACAGAACTACAAGCAGGTGACGAACGTTGCATAAATGACAACAATGTCGACGCAGGACTGGGATAAAAATTATAAACAGCCACAAATGTGAAAACTGAACCACGAGTATGTGACGAACTTTCTAAAAATGCCAATGATGTTGACAAAAGATCGGCACAATAATCGGAAACAACCACGAATACGAATGTAGAATCGTTAGCACGTGACAAGCTTAAGCCCCCTCTTCTCCTAGAAAAATCTCTTGCCGTTATAAGGTAATGACTCTTTTTCAGTTAGTACTATTTGGTAGTAACCCCCTCTTTACAATAATGATTCGCTGCTCTCGCGCCTAAAAGTCGCAACTTACAGTTTTATTCATCGACAATAATCGCTAAAACTGTTTTCTAAACTGATGTTAAAAAGAGAATCAGAATGGTTTCCAAGTACTCTTTGACAAAACAAAAAATAGCAAAGAAGAGAAACGAAGACACTAACAGCCAGCGAAAAATAGAAGAAAAAATAATGTAAATATTTCGGTTAAGAACTCCGCTCATCCGTCCTCAGTGCAGAACAATAAAAAAATTTACAGATAAGAATCCAAAGGACAATGTAAAAACCGAACCTTAAAATGAGGATGGTTGAGCGGAGGTTTCAACCGAAATATTTGCATAATATATCATCTGTTTTTTTTTAATGGCTTTTATTCCAAGCATCATAAGGTGGGATTTCTATGATTAATCAGGGAGACACGTGAAAGCCACATTTTTGGGTGGTTATCAAGCACATAGCTTAGATATTCAATTTTGTGTAATCAACTATGCTAAACAGGAAAATCATCGTTACATTATTGGAAAGTGGGTGAAACATTTCCGTTTTTCCAAATTCATTAACAATTCATATAAACTGACAGATACCCCCGTAAAAATATTTTTTTTTTGTAATATCCCTTACAATTCTGAAAAATATCCCTAATGTCTTCCTTATAAATTTTTTCCAACGTCTTCTATGATCTAACATTATAGTTCATTTGTGATCTTAATAAAAGTTCTATATCCTGTACCAGTGAGAATTAGGCTCATCATGATCATATTTTGTCTCTCATGTTCATTGTTACATGCTAACAGGTTACTTCCAATGAATAATTAAAAAAAAGCTTTATCCTTTAAAAATTGTTTCTAACGTCCTCTATATTAAAACTTTTATTCTATCTTAATAAAAATTTGCCTCACATCAGTAAAAATTCGACTCAACATAATTATTTTGTGTATGTCATTAGAAGCAGCATGCCCGTGTTAATTATAAACTGTCCCACGTAACATTTCCCATAGAAACACGAAAAAAGCTAATTTCCTTTATACCTTATTTCAAAAGTCCTCACTATTCCAACTTTGTAGTTCATCCCTGATCTTAATAAAAGTTTTTTGACTCGTATCATTGAGCTTTTCATTTTTTGCTTGTATTCAGGTGCAGTCGCAATTGCAGTGCAGGTGCAGGTGCAGTGCAGGTACTTCGCAATTACATTATCGTATTCTGACAGATTGTCTTCCGTAAATACTTCAAAAAAACTCTTTTAGATTTTTTCTAACGTAGGCCTACTCTGTAATAGAAAGATTCTCTTTTTTCACCTCTGATCTTAATACATGTTCTGAATTCCTTAAAAGTTTGTCCTAAAATTATTGTTACGTGTTTGTCGTTGAAAGTAGATTTCCCACATTCATCATTACTATCGAACACAGTATTTCCCCTAAACAATAGAAAAAAAAATCTCCTTTATAAATTGTTTTTTACAAATTCTGACAGATTGTCTACCACAAATGCTTTAAAAAAGTATAGTTTCTAATTGTACCTAACGTTTTTCTTCAATCGAACCTTTTCTTTCACCTCAACCTAAAACCTAAAAGTTCTGGCATCTTTAAACGTTTTGCCTAAAATTATTGTTTTGCGTGTGTCATTGAAAGGAGATTTCCCGTATCATTATTACTTTCAGATGAAGTATTTCCGAACAAAAATGTCCTTAACAAGTTGTTCTGATAAATTCTGACAGATTGTCTTTTCACGCGTACTCTATAATCAAACATTTTGTTTCACCTCTGATCCTAATAAAAGTTCGACATCAGTAAAAATTCAGCCTAACATTATTATTTTAATTTTTGTCATTGAAAGAAGATTTCCTGCTTTCATCAGTAATCTCGGACAAAGTATTTCCCATAGACACTAAAAAGAAAAAAAATATCCTTTACAAATGGTTTTATTTCAAATGTCATCAAATGTTTTATTTCACTTCTGCTCTTGATAAAAGCAGCTATCCCATGTTCAAAATCCCTGTCTGATACAGTATTTACCTTGCATACTCTAAAAAACCAATTACCTTCATAAATTGTTTCCAACATCCTCTATAATTTAAGGTTGCTGTTCATCTCTGATCTTAACAAAAGTTTTTGTCCCATATCAGTGAAAACTACGTCCATCATTATTATTTTGTTTTTCTCCCACAAACACTGTAAAAAACAAACTTCCTTTATAAATTGTTTCCAACGTCGTCTATATTCTAGCGTTGTAGGTCATCTCTGATCCTAATAAAACTTTTATATCTGGTATCAATGAAAATTATGCCCATTGGTATCCTGTTGAGCTTATTATCAGATACAGCTTTCCTGTATCCATTATTGCAGTAAGACACAGTTTTCCCCTTAAATTCTGGGAAAAAATTGTTTATAAATTATTTCTAACGCCCTCTATAATCTAACTTCTCTCTATCCAATGTTTTATTTAATCTCTGTTCTTATTAGAAGGCTTATGTTTGACATCAGTAAATATGAGGTACAAGAGCAGTAAAACTACGAGCAGTAAAACAACAATATAACTTAATAAATATCGAAAATAATAACTTTTCAAAATAAAATGACTAAATAGCCATAAAAACAGAAAAAGAATTTCGACAGAAAGAATAACAGCATGAAAGATTGCTCAACAGTAATTACAAATTGGTACTAATGTATTAAATGGCTGAATAAAAAAAAAAACCTACCATAGGTTAATGGGATAACCTTCGACCAGCTTATAAGCCCCTCCTCTACCCTACCAGACCTATGAATATAAAAAAGTGAAAAGGCTAATAAATATTGTATAAATTTAACATCTTTACAATACTGTACTCAAACCTCAGCCTCGCACACCTTAAGAAGGATTGCCCCCTTAGTTTATTTCTTCGGGTATCCTTGGTGTTTGGGTTTCTTTTGGAATATCTCTTGTTTCTTTTATGTATATTTTCTACTGGATTTGCTTAATACTGTCTTAATAATGATAGATGGTAATAAGCTAGAGTCAGGTTGGCCTCAGAGAATATGTTACTGTCTTAGTTTTATTATTTTATTCCCGTTAGGTTTCATTCATTCTACCCCTGGCACACAAATGATGCTTACGAACACTTATGCAACGATGAGGATATTAGAAACCGGACATGGGTGAAAATTTTCAAGTAAGTACAAGCTCACTAAGTGTAAGTTCAATAAGTATATCTTCATTAGAATATAACAACGAGAATATAAATTTCATTAGATTATTTCCTGAGAATGTGTTATCTTTCTTTAATTGTTTTTATATTTTGTGCGCTAAAATACAACAGCAGATACAATAAGCAGAGAAATTCAAAAATAGAACTTAAATGGATGATTACCGTAAGTGCACACAGGTTTTACCTCTTTTTGGGAGGGGGGGTTAATATACGACAATTGTATTTTAAATTACTTTTTTCCAGCTATTATTGCTTGCACTGTATTTATTGTTGCCAAATGCTGTAAGCCTTATAACCTGTTGTCTAACAATAATAATTTGATGTAGTTTTCAAACTATTCATGAGAACGGATTGCATATTCAATACATATTACTGTCTATTTGTGGTATAGTAATATTGACAGGTCTGGAATTACAGCTTTGACACACCTGGGCCCAAGTGTTTTTGCCGACCCGTTTTTGCAAGATTTTCAGGAAAGTCCCCAAAAATTTGGACATGGTGGAAGCACTGAACAGAATGAGACTGATGAGCCAAAAGTAATGACAGAGTAATGACAGTAATGACAGGTTATACGGAACTCTCATCTGTCAGTCTTGGGAGAATTCTGACAGTTTACAAGTGGCCACAGATTTACTGTGTTGTTTTAAAATTACTTTTCTGTGAATGGCAGCGCATGGCATTGGCAGCCATGCGCTGCATGTCAAAACGCTGCATGGCAGCGGAGTGCACCTGGAACTTTGACGATAAATAACATTGTGTCAGTTTTTATCAAGGAAAAAAGAATTCAGTGATAATCTGTTGCACCCTCTGGCATTGTGCGTCCCTTATTCCGGGCCTCCTGGGCCTATTAGTGAATCTTGGCCTGAATATTGACTATTAGCTTTGGTCTGGGGCATCTTGAGCCGTTTACCATCTTTATGAGAACTTGAAGGGTAAAGTTCCCCACAAGATACAAAAAGATAATCATTGATGGATATTAAAAAAATCAATGCTTTTTTTTGAGGTTTCCGGTTTTAATGGGTTTCCATGCAGGAATTTGTGTTCAAGAGCCTATTCAATTAAAATTATTTATGAAGTGAGAGAAACTGAAAGTCAGTCTACTAGCAACTGACTGCAGCGGCAAACCACCTCAGGCCAACACAACTGTGCATGCTTCTCCTCCATCCCAATCTATCCAAAGCTTCCCTCTTTAACCCCTCCCGAGAGGTTCTGATTCCCTCTAAATCCTTTCCTATAACCTCTTTCATTCCATCCTGGGACGACCTGCTTTTTCTTGGCCCTAGATGGATGGCTGAAAATAACGATCTGTCATTCTTAAAACCTGGCCTAGCCATTTCAACCTTCTCTTACTTCTAAAGATTGCTAAAGAACCATATTTTTCTTACAGCTGTTTTGAAATAGGATCAGTCAACAGGTACGGCCTTTCCTTTTGCACAAAAGTTCAATTCTTTTTCTTTTAATTCATAAAGAACGTAGGGTTTATGTTCAGTTTCAGGATTACCAAAATGATAGAATTATCAATCACAACAAAAAAAAGCCAGTTTTTTTCCCATTTCAGCTTAAGTTCACTTAATAATTTGACGGAGGAGTAGTTAAGACAATGTATCGTTTTTTTTTAATAACAGAACTGAAATACTGCATACCTGAGTAGGGAAAAGCTGGGCTAAGAATTATTTTAACGAGTTTAAATTCAAAGTTAGTGACTGTGGTAAAGTCCTATTTCTGAGTTTTAATATTCAGTGAGACCCGAAAAACAACGTATCTATATTCTTGACGAGCCTAAATGCACGAATTTTCGTAAGCGGGGCTGTTCAAACACAGAAAATACTATAAACCAAATGATAGTCGCAAGTTGAGTTTTCGTGTTTAGTATTTAAATCTTTGTATTAATATTTTAATATTCAGTTTTAATATTTTAATATTATTATTGTTCTTGTGACATAGTCTAAAGTTTATTTTCAGTTTAAAGACTCCCAAAATGGTAGAATTATTTGTTGCAATAAAGCCAGTCCCATTTTTTGCATTTTTACTATGTTTTTTAAATAGTATTTCAAAGTAAGAGAGAAAACCCTTACCTGATTTTTATGAGAACTAATTTTAAAAACGATTTCCAAAATAATAAGCTTTTAAAAGAAAAATGAAAAGCCTAAGACAAGAAGAAGCATGGCCATATAATAATTCCAACTTAAAATAGCCAGGAATTAGTATTTATAAATAATTGAACCCCAAAAAAAATAGAAATTAAAATGAAAAATCGCATCAAACACATCATTAGTTTTCCAACCCCTCCCGTTTCCAGTCTGTGTGTAATAGTTTTAAAAGTTTCTAGTGAATGATAAGGAAAGTGGCTGTGAAAAAAGGCTCGGTAATTACAAGCATAAAAATAAGTAAAGAAATTTATTTTGAATTATTCAAATAAGCGAGGTGAGTGAGATCTCCAATCTCCATTGACATTTGTTGGATAGCGTGAAGTTAGAAAGCTATACTTACTTGAAAGCCTACTTACTAATTGGCAGAACAGTTGTACCTAACACATCTTTCGTGCAGACCCGCTATAATTTACCCCCCCCTCTTAATATACATATATACCCCAAATTATATAACTCTAATGGACCCGTCGATCGTCTTAGTTGCCATGGAAACAGTCTTCTCATATCTCAAATTCAGAGCAAGAAGTTGAGTCTGTTCTGAATAATTAACAGGCACCGTTTCGTCACCCTTTTAGCTAGAGGTCGTAACTGACTTTTTTTTTATCGAAACCATTTTCCTGCATATTCTTGTTCATACTGAGTACCTCTATGACACTTATACTTTTCATTGGCCTATATACAGCACTTCCTGGAAATATTCTTCATGTCTTGGACTCATTCATCTCTATTGTCAGCTACGACCATGATTTACTGTTGGTTACGACCTCACTGGTTTTCTGAGTAATCATCAAGTTATCTGAAGACTCAAATGAAAGTAATTTGAGAAAGGTTAAAATTATTAGTGCATTGACATCAGCCATTGGGTTCAATCAACCAAGAATTCAAACAGTCGTCACAATAGTAAGGGCGGGTTCTAGTGACAAAGAAGTCAAGTAGCCTCCTGGGAAATATTGTAGGGTTACACAGGCATTTTCACTTAAAACTGAGGGTGGAGGAGGGGAACAAAATGATTGCAATGTTACAATCGAGATATCTACAATGACTAGGGGTGGCATGGTTTTTTTTTTGGGTACGCTGAGTCCATTTTGAATTTTCATTTTGATGCTAGGTAAATCAGTAGTCCTAGTTTCGGTCGGAATCTGGAAAACTCAATTTTGTATAAGTTGAGATGGGATGAAGATGTTATTTTTTTCTCTCAAGAATTAGTAATTCTCGCACCGTTCTGCTACATGAATGTTAGAAATATGAAAATAAGAATATGGGAGTGTGGCTGAAATATAATCTCTCTTCCAGGTCCCACCATGTCTAAATATATCCAGAACTAGAAAAAAACCATTAAGCTACAAGAAATATTAGAATATTTGGCTGAATCATATCCTAATCTTTCGTCTGAATCTGACACACAATGGAAGAATGATCCAAATTGTAGACTAACTGACGATGACACAGAAGATATTGAACTGTATCTCAGGCTGAATAAGGATGTAAAACTACACACAGGTCTTTATTTGTGTATGGAACATGGAGAAAGTTTAAGTAGTTGGAGCTAAGATACTGAAAAATTTGAAGTAACTGGTGACAATATCAGTGCAGGTGATGACTTGGAAGCAAATAACAGTACCAATGATTCCAATGTAATAATGCCTGGGGTTGCTCCTCTATTTTTTGATCAGTTAGTACAGGAACTCATTGATCACTTGGAAGAAAAAGCTACAGACGCATCTGCAGGAGAATTAGTTATCAATGGTGATGTGGCTAATAATATTGGAACAGACAGTGAGGCATTGGGTGGAGGGGAAACAACTCCAGAACAAAAGATAAGCAGGCAAATCCCCTGAGTGCAAAATTGTTTCTTTGAAAATAGAATCCAGGGGAGAATACATTTCAAGAAAATCGAAAAAGTTATTCAAGAAAAGAAAAGCTTTTTCTTGTAAGTGTAAGTTCGAATGTAACAAATTTAGTGAGGAGGAAAAACATACCATCTTTGATGAGTTTTGGAAACTAGGAAGGGAAATAGGGAACAGGGATGTTCAAAGGTAGTTTATTTTGGTCGGTATAAGAGTAGTACTTATCCAAAAGAAAACTGCCGGAAGGGACAACTCCTTCTTTTACGGCTTCACTGTTCACGGTGTTCAGAAAAAAGTTTGCATGAAGAGCTTCCTTGGAATTTTGGATGTCGGAGAAAAGTTTGTTCTGTTGAAAGACATGTCACCTATCTCGTCATCTCAACCGGATCAGAAGAACAAAGGCAGCCCAAGGAATCAGAAGACGCGAGTGACTGAAGACAAATGAAAATTTGCAACAGATCTTGTCAAGTCGTTACCAGCTGTTGATTCCCACTACTTCTTTAAAGTTTTTTACTTCTTTTTAAGTTTTTTTACTTTTTTTTAATTCTTCTTTTTTTTAAAGTTCTTTAGTGCAGATATAAGCCAGCAAAAGATGTACAATATTTATACAAAAACATGCCAGGCATCCAAACGTTTAGCAAAACTTATTACAAAAAGATCCTGAAGTCCTAAAACTTAACCTTCCACAAGCCAAACAAGGCCAGTGCTCTCCATGTAGTCGTTTCAAAAGCTTACCAGAAGATAAGAAAAAGGAAGAATCAAAAGTACATGCTGCTCATTTCACCCGGGCAAAACGTGCTCGAGAAGTGAAGGATAAATAGAAAGGAAGGGTATGAGAATGTCATGTTTCTAAATATTGACTTACAAAAAGTTATTGATACCAAAAAAGGTAAACAGGACCCATTTTTTACAAAAGGAAAAGGGAAATTTATTATGTGACGATCTATGACTTAACAAAAAGAGACGGGTACTATCACTTCTGGGAGCAGACGGCTGGAATGCAAGGAGCAGATGAAACCACAATCACATGTTTCAACACATTCTCAAAAACAAAGAAATCTGTATTTTTTTCTGGGTTTTCTGGGTGATGGGTAGTTTCGGAACTAGTTGCGAATGGGCATGTTCTTTTTTGCTTATTGATTTCTATATCAAGTTTGTGAAATTAGTCACGTGTTTCTCGGAAGCTGGCATGCACAATAAGAAGGTAACGCAATGCACTCATGAATAGATAGAGCTAGAAAAATACCCCAATTTTCAGCATCCAAAGGTGGAGCACAGTATGTCGCAGGGCCTGAGTGAAGTTGAAGCTGTGTGAAGTTGAAGTGATAGACAACCACGAATAATTTATTGACTTCCATGAAATTCATGAGCTCATTGTTTCGAGTAGAAATAAAGGTGTCACCCCAAGCGGTCATACGGAAACTGTGAAATAGAAATTCATTAAATGGCTAAAGTGAAGGGTGAATGCTGCTGCCCTGAATACTGCTGCTGAAGCATCGTTATGACTATGACTCCGAGTTCTCCGTACTAAAGGTGAATGAATCGAAAGTACAAAAAGGGAATTGGAATAATATTTTTTTTTCAATAGTTTTTTTGAATAATATTTATAAAATATATATTTTTTTTTTTGGGGGGGGGGGTTAAAACCTGGCATCTCCCCCTCCTGTTACGGCCTTGAAGGCAACCAACGGTTGAAAATAAATCGGAAACTAAGTCTTTAGTGTGCAAGCCATTTGATGGGGCCAAAGGAGACGCAAACTTTAGCCGACTCAGGAAGGGTAGTACATATAAAATGACGCGCAACTATAAGATTGAAATCATATCTCACTATTGGAGTGTGTGGAATTTTTATATTATGGGTGATACGAAGCTGATTTTTCAGCCGATCAGATACAGAGAGTGAAGTAAATTTACAGGACCTCTGAAGATCACAGTCGAGTTGAAGAGAAGTGAAGGCTGCAAGGAAAAAAAATAAAGTTTTTCAACATCCAGTAACGGTTTAGTTACTAGAAAATTTGTTTTGTCGATTGATTTTATGACTATTGGTGATGGAAAACGGTTTAGGAAAAGTAAACATCCGTATAACACACGGATCAATTTAACTTTTAAAAAGAATTCTCCGAAGAGAAATCAGGTTTGAGCTTTTTTGGAACATCAAGGCCTCTGCATAATCTAATTTAATCAAATCAATTTGGTGATTTTCAAATCAAAAATTTAGACCTGTTTAGTTCAACTTTCAGTTAAAAAGCAAAAGTTTTTCATTAAATCTCTAATTCCTTTCATCTAAATTAAAAACTTAGTCATCTAATTAAATTAAAATCTAAGTTGTCTAAATTAAAAATTTAGTCATCTAATTAAATTAAAATCGGTTAAAATCTTTCGATTTTCTCAGAAAAGGCCAAAAGAAAATCAGGTTGGAGCTATATTATAACATCAAGGCTACTGCATAACCTAATTTAGTGAAATCAATATGTTAATTTTCGAATGCGAAAATAATCATAAGATTTTATTTTCAATCAAAATTAACTATCAAAAGATAAAATTTTATCAAGAAGGATCCGTAAGAAACAGACCACTCTATATTATATCTTGGTAAGGTCTGAGACTACTTGGAAACCAATTAGAGATGTAATGAAAAAACTTTTTTTTCAGATGAAAGTTGCAATAAACAGCTTTAAAAAATATATCTTTCAAATATATATCTATATCTATCATCTTCTTGATTCGTACCACCCTTTCTTGATGTGTACTAACCTTCCTGATTCGGCTTAAGATTGCGATTCCTCTGGCACCAACAAAAGGCTTGCACACAAAAGATTTAGTTTCTAATTTATTTTCGAAAATTGGTTGCCTTCAAGGCCGTATCAAGGAGGGAGAGATGCCAGGTTTTAACTCCCACCCCCCCAAAAAATATTCTAAGACATGTAAAAAGTAAAATAGAATGCACCTAAAAAGCTACATAAAGTGTTTTTTATTTGTAGCCCCCGGACAAAAATACCCCCCCATAGAAAAAAAATTTGAATCAGTCTTCCTTGCCGGTCTAGTTTTTGCTCAAAATTTAGGATAGACTATTGTTAACTGCTGATAAAATATTTCTCTCAAATGTTTTCTTCCTTTATTCCTCCCCCTTTCTCTCTCTCTTTCTTTTTGTTCTTCGGTCGTTCTTCTTTTTTTTATTTACTCCTAGTGAATTAATTTTTAATAGTTTGTGTATTTTCCCTCTCCTTTAGATAAAATATGGAATGTTTGCGGGGATCAGCGCAGTACATTTGCTATGCGATTTTTTTTCGGACTTATCTTATTCAGTAATTGATTATCTTTTGGTAACTCTACCTCTCGGAGAAGCACCTTTCGCTTTCTACTCATATGCCTCCGCATTACTCCAAAGTCTTATAGTCTTCACCATCAAACACGGGGAGTTAACAGACACGTCGAAAATATAACAAACAAACAGTAAGCTTCAACCATTTGATTGAAGGAATATGAAGGAATATTTGAAGGAATTCCTAAAAAGTTCTGAAGATTTCTTTAAACAATAATAAATACATATCGATACATTTTAAATGTATCGATACATATAAATACATTATCTCATTCCTTCGATACGAGTGTTTGACATTAATATAAAGAAATAATAAACTTTTTACATTTGATTTGGCATGCAATCCCATTTGTACTCGACATATTATTATTATTATTTTTACTCGTATGACGGATGTGGCTCACATTCTCTTTATTTATAAAATCTTTCTTTCTCTTCATTGACACAGCTGCAGAGCGGGTATTGTCGATATCTGAGATATCCATTATGGGTATCGATATCTGGGATAAGCAACGTGTCTGATCTTATAGTTTAATGCCACAAAAGTGGGTGCTTTATATAGAAATAAATTCACAATTTTGTTGGTGCAGATATGTGTTTATGGGAACGTCTGCATTTGTGTAAATATTTTTATGCATTTTATATGATGTATATGTCTTTAGTCCTCATATGAACGCAGCCCTACAAAAAAACCTTCAGAAATGGCTATCTGGACGTATTGGTTTACTTCACCAATATCCCCAACCGTCTGATGAAGGGATAAACGTCCCATCATGTATTTTCCTATTATGTTTTACAAAACTGCTACCCTTTTTCTTTATCACTTGAGCAGTGCTCTTGTTTTAAAATGCAATCATTTGCTATTATCTGCTGTAATATACAATAGAAAATGTGTCGTGGACTGAATGTTTCTTCATTAGAGGAAGGGTGGAGGCTAAAGTGAAGAAATGCGTATTTAGGAACCAGACAAGCATATAATATGTATGATTATTTTGAAATAATTTTCAGAATTTTGTTTAAGGTTTCCTTCAAATGTGCCCCAGTGCTTCGAGTTTAGCAAATATAAAAAAAACAACAAAAAAACAAAACGTGAAGTGTCACTTAGCAGCCAAAAGTCTTTTGACCAATTAATTGAACAATAAAAACAAGGGGGGAAAGGCGCAAAGTCCATCATTTTCATAAATAATCAGAAAGTAACAGAACAAGAAAAACTTGATTATTTAAAAGAGAAAAATTTAATTCTACTACTACTAACAACTCATTGTAGCCTCAAGCCGCCAAAGGCCAACACACCGACACATTAACTTAGTGTTCAGCGCTTGGCGTCACTCTAACAAAAAAAAGGCGTCTTGCAAAATAGACAAAAATAAAAGCTCTTGAAGGAAACAATCAATATAAAATATTTTATTTATGTTTGCTTACAGCATTCAAAACAAGCGGAAAAATATAAAGAAAAATTCGACTTCTAAGCACTATAAAATACAAAATTTATTCAAAACAACACGTGTAAACAAGGCCATAGGCAGAATTTTTGAGATTTTTTATTGTGGGGAGGGGGGGTAAAAAACTTGAAAAAACACATCAAAATTTGTTTATATACGTTTTCGTTATATTTTTACGAGTCGGGCAAAAATTTCAGGATGGGGTTGAAACCACAGCCTCCCAACCCCTGGATATGCCCTTGCTTTTAAATTATGCCGAATTACAGATAATGGCATAAACAAATTACATTCAGATTAAACACTTTGTACTCCACTTAATTCCTGCAACTGAAGAGTCGGGAACATAATATTTTTGTAAGATTAAACTATTCCTGTGGAATAATGGGAAGCTTAACATAAACCTCAAATAATGACAAAATTCAGAACGAATCGTCAACTGCTCATTTTCAGACGCTTGACTTAATTGACTTAAGTCTCCTGCCTGGCGCTTCTCGACGTAGAGAGTGATGTCAGCCTCCTCCATCCGCTTCGGTCCACGAGAGTTGTAAGTCCTACTTTGGTAGCCTCTTCTCGTAGAATTCGGAGTGCTTCCAGCAGCTGCTCGATGGAGTCTGCCAGAATGAGCAAGTCATCGACAAAATCAACATCTGTGATGGCACGATCTCGGAATTCGAGCCTAAAGCTGAGACATGAAGTCAGGTGAAATTAACAGATCCTTAGACATAGTCGGGGAACAATGCAATTTACTCCTAGTTCTGATATGCTCTGTTTTCCGGACAACCGCAAAAATTTTGTGCCTGACGGACGATTTTCTACCATCTTTTTACAGGGAAACTTTTTGATTTCCTGAAAATGGAAGATGACATTTTGCGAGTCTCAGTGATGGCTGACAGTTTCAAAACAAAGGGTCCATTAAGAAATTGCTAAAGCACCACAGTAGGCTTCCAAAGCAATTTGGTAAAAATTTACAGGAGTCTTAAATCTGTCAACAGTTCGGAAAAGTAGCGAGAGCCTAGAAAATCTATAATCTCTCAAAAATTCTTAAGCTAAAGACTGTCTATTCATTCCACATATAGCATAAATAATATGCATACTATGTTGGTAAGATTTCAATCAAGGCGGTTAGCACAGCAGGAAAATTCCAAAACGCTCAAATTTTTCAACTATACTTCTTTTGAGGTAATTTTTAATGTTTTCCAAGCAGGTATATACTAAAATATTTTTATAGTGTAAATTTCTTGTACTTTCTAATAATGCAATTATCATTAAAACAAAATATTTTCGTTTGCGACCCAAAACGGCAGTAGTTGAGTGTCTTTTTTAATTTCGGTGAGAGTTTATTTTTCTGTTGGCTTTTAGTTTTTGTCAGTTTATTCAGATCTTTTTCGTTTTACTTTCTGTTGGCTTTTAGTTTTTGTCGTTTTATTCAGATATTTTCTATTTATTCCTTTCTGTTTGCTTTCTTTCTGTTGGCTTTTTAAAACTTTTTGGCTAGTTTTTGTCGTCTTATTCAGATCCCTTTCGTTTTATTCGTTTTGTTTGGATCTTTTTTGTTTTATTTGTTTCTGTTGGCTTTGTTTCTGTTGGCTTTTAGTTTTTTTCGTTTTATTCGGATCTTTTTCGTTTTATTAGTTTTATTCTGATTTCAAAACTATTCACCCTATACGAAGACCGCCTAATAAAATCCTAAGTAGTTCAACCATATAACCTAATATAGTCTATAATGTACGATATAGGGCTATCAAAAATCAACATATTAGATCGAACGGCCTGAGATTAAGCGAGAAAACTTGTTCAGGATCAAATGAATAGCTGATTGTTCAGCTTCTCATTTGTTAGAAACTTCTTAACTGCCAAACTCAATTTCTGTCAGATAAGGTTAAGAGCAGTTACGATTTTTTCGATCATAGTATTTCCATTTGCAACCCAAAATGACAGTAGTTTAATGTGTTTTTTTGTTTGTTTTTTTAAATGTGTTATAGGAAGTGTTCTAAACTAGAGAGGAATTTTTGACTCTCCTGGTTAGTAGTTGCAACTTTGAATTGAAAAATAAAACTAATCAGCCATCAACACGGGGCCGAAGAGTAAAATATTAATTGTATAGTTTCTTTATTTTCAAGATTAGCCTAACAATATATTACGTTTATTATATAAAAATGATTGTCAATAAAATTAAAAAGAAATTCAACTTGCATTTCGTTCGAGAATTCCTTGCATTGAAACATCGTAGCATCTCCAAGAACAGGAAAGGAATTTGTTACCTCAGAAATATCAAGATGATATGAAATATGAGACTTTCCACACCAGAGATCACACAACAAAGATCTGAAAGAAATATTTTGCTAGTGGAAAAAAGAGATTTTTTTTAGGTTGCATTAAGAATTTTTTAAAGAATGGATTTCAACTAAAAAAAAATTAAAAAGTGAAAAAACTGAAAAAACTGAAAAAAGAAAAGAAGAGCTACACTTTTATTTTCTTGTTTATTTCTGTTTGTTTCCTTTCTGTTGGCTTTTAGTTTTTGTGGTTTTATTCGGATTCTCATATCAAAACTATTCACGATATACGAAGACCGCCTAACAAAATTTTGAATAGTTCAACCATATAAGCTAATATCATATATCCATATATAGAATCATATATCATCATATATTTACATGATGATATCATATTTCCAAATATATCATCGCATATCTATATGAAGATATCGTATAGATCTCACATATCTAATAAACTCCTCTTTTTTTCAGCAAATATGATTTATACACCAAGAGTGCACAGATTCCAGATATAGAAAATCTGAAGCCATATTACCAAAATCTAATTGACAAGTATATTCCCGGTGAACTGAAATGGTGAATAGCACCAGCCTAGCTCCCAGTGCTGTTTGGTAGTGAAATTTTTGCTTTTTTTTATTTCTAGTGAAGTCTTTGAAGTTCTTAATTGTGTTTAAATTTAAGTTAAGGTATCTAGGGCATCAGGAAACAATTTTTTCCCTGTACTCATCTTATGTCTGCTCATCCCTGAAAATTTGATTTTCTAAAAATTTTTGTTTCGTCATTTCAAAATTATGCAGTTTTTAGGGTAGTAGGCTACCACACTTTGTCAGGGCTGTTATATAGAATCGTGAAAATAAGTTAAACTATCTAGTGAAACTTCTTAGCGCTTTTTGACTATAAACATTCAGAATTTAGCGTTGCTTGGCTGGCAAAGACAACTACACCTTCAATGGGAAGATACGCCTTTAGTTGTTTGGTGGCATGTGTTTTTAGCTTGATTCTTGTTGATTTTTCACCTACGTTTACGTTTTTTTTTTAATTCGGCACCTTCCACTAAAAACGCATAACTGCATATGGAGGCCTTTTATATTTATTAAATAAAGAAAAACAAGTTTGTTCAACTGACAGTAAGGATCAACATTGAAACTCTAAAAAATGTACAGAAATTATTACGTATATCGGGGGGTTACCCCCCTTGATGCCTCACTCTTTAAAGTTTTCTTAGAATTGTTAAAAAGGCTTAATATTCTAAATTAAGGGACTTCGTATTTCAATAGTCGTTATTAGAGACTTTAGACAAAAATTCAAACTTTAGCGTAAAGAGCGAGGCATTGAGGAGGGGTTAACCCCCTTTATATGCGGAATAATTTCTGTTCATTTTATAGAGGTTCTCTTACTACTGAGCCGCGCCGCTCCTTACTCACAGTTCGTTACTGCGACCAGTTCAACAATTTAATTCTGAATTGTCCCCAATCTATATGTATAAATTTTTAATATATACGCTCATGCAAGTAGCCAATCTAAACAATTAGATTTGAATTCTACTGGCCTTGATACTTCAACTTTTCAAATGAAATTTTATTCGCACAGATTTCTTAGTGTCTTAGTCTCTTTTGTTTTTTAATCAAGTTTTGTAGTTCTAATTTTCTCACCATTCTTAATCCTCACTGCTATTTTCTAGTGAAGTTTCTTTACTAAGTTAAAATATTAATGATCTTGTAGTAAATTGGCTGAATCGCATAGCTCTATATTTCGGGTTCTAAATTGACAAGCAAAAGAAAAAAAGAAAAAATAGCGAAGTACTTATATTTTAATCTTCTTCTACGGACAGCTATGTCAGTGAAGCAAGAAGGAGCTTTGAGCCCCCTCTGAAACAGATAAACCTGCTTCATCCTTCCTCAAATCAAGTAAAACAACATTTGCGTAATTTCTGGATACAAATGGCCCTACTATGGGTAATGAATAACAAAGGCATATGTAGAATCTTTGAAAATCGCTTTACAAAATCTCTTTTTGAAAGATAAGGGCTTTCAAATGTATCTTTATTTCGCTTTTTCTGACGCCAATTTGGCAATCAGCAATCAGGTTTCGATAATCAAGGCTAAAATAATCGAAAATATTCAAACTTCTCAGAGCCTGCACAATGGACAATAATCTTTACTTGAAAAAAGGGCATTTTTTTATTATGTTTTAATGGAGCATTGGGTTTTGTCCCTAATCTGATTTTCTTCTTGTTTCGCGCTGTGACTAAAATAAAAATTTCTGAAATAGTTACTTTTCAACAATGGACTAATAGAGTCAAGAAAGCACTTATTAAGCCTCTGCTTCATAGACATCATTCACCCTGACAGCAGTAATTTTTGAGGCAGATTACTTTTGGACAGCCAGTTACGATTAGACAGCCAATATGACTTAACTACCTTTGGAAGTTTCGAAGGCTTTGATTTACTGTCAAATCAAAGCCAGCCTCGCTGCTGGCAGGATGAATGATGTCAATCAAAACAAGGCTTTTAGCTTTTTGTTTTCGGCCATTTTCTTTCAGCTTTGTTTTTGGTGTATGCATCTGTTACTTAATGAGAAAATTAATTAACGGAGAAATAGCACGGGAGTGCTGTACAGAAATTTGATCCTGTGTTTTTTGCGGAAAAAGTGAGAATTTTGTTTTACTCTTTTCATATTTTATCTGCTTGACAACCCTGTGCACCATAGTTTTATTTTTTTGTTCCATTGTTCATTGTAAGGTCCATTCTTCCCTTGTGTCTTTTGGTATGAAACATTTCTATTTTTTGTAATAGTAACCAAGAGTATGGCAACATATAACAATGGGAACTGGCGCTAGTGTAAAAAAAAAAAACTATGAACATCATTTAGCATTTGACGGCACTGTGCATTTTTTTTTTCAGTATAAAAGAATAAAATAACGTAATTCGACTGTTAAATCAGTCAATTCGTCTGATTACATGGCTTGGAAATGCCAACTGTGATGAAACGCTAGATGGCGATAATTATAGTCTTTTGTCGATACTAGTGCCAGTTCCCACTCTTATAAGTTATAACCATACTCTTAGATAGGAACTGAAATTAAGCCGAGAGCTTACTTCGAGAAAACGTAATGACTAAAAAACTTTGCATATTTTTCTGGCTTTTCGCCAAAAATAATCAGTAATGGTTTTAAAGGCAAAGTTGCCATGGCTGCCAACATTCTTTGGGACCAAACTTTCAAAATCAGCACAAAATGTACACTGCTAATGTCCCTTCAAAAATCTATATGCAAACAAAGAAAATTAAACTACTATGAATTGGGAACTATTAGGAAATAAAACCAAAAAGAACCGAGAGTACAGAGAACGAAAGATTCAAATTAAATCCGAAATAGAACATTTAAATAAGTGCTTTAATACCCCCCCCCCCATCCTCATCAACCTCTTTTCTGAAACAAATAACTGAAAATGAAACTTTTGTTTAACCATTTGGTTTTCCTTGCATTTAAAGGAATAGATTTCATAAAATAAGAAATAGTCATGGGAGTGTGGGTATTTTAAAAAAAACGGTAAAACTATACTAATTCGGTAAACAACATTTTCTTCCACAAAATGAAAAGAGCAAATCAAAACCTTAATAGAAGGGTGGGCTAATCTAGTTATAAATTACATAAAGCTTTAAAAGAACCAAAGTCTTTATGAATCAAGAAATAAAAGCGAAAAACGAACCGAAAATATAAGATAAATGTTTCTCAAAAGATTTCTACCTCGAGCCCCCTAAGGGCAAAGTTTGAATGAAATCGGCCCTTGAATATGATGGACTAAAGTCAAGCTTAAAATTTGTCGAAAATTCAACAAACTTGTTAAATGGTGTTACCACCCCCCTCCAGCCTCCTACTAGGCTAGAGTGTCATTTCTACTTTCCTGAAAACTAAATAGATTGATTAAACTCTATAGATTGTTTAAAATCCCAAATGGAATTAAGGAAGACAACAGTGATAATATTTCGAATTTTTTTTAACTTTAATTTTCAAAATATTTTCGAAGACAGAATATTTTTAAAAATAATTAAGGACCCACACATGTTAAAACCTAAACAATCATATATAAAGTCCTACATTAACTCAAATTTAAAACAAACAGAATTTAATACAATTTAATAATGAAACGCCAGTAAAATAAATTTATAAGGAACAAGTTCTCAAGCATAAATGCAGCAGATACTGAGATTGGTGAACAAATGAATCCTAAAACAAATAGAAACTAAGGAACATGTTCTATGCACTGGAGGAACCAAAACTAAGACGAAGAAATAGTTTGAAAAAAAAAAAACAAACGGTTTTATCAGTTCACAAAACTCCCAAATGGAACAAATATTGCTTGCTTCTGATCAGCGGGAAACTTTTGATCTAATTAAATTGGACCATGGAGGTCGTATTGAGGGCTATAATTCTTGGAAGAAACCGTCGCTATATCAAAATTTGTCGCAAAAATATTGAATTTTCAGGCTATGCAGACACCTAATTCAAAATTTCAGATCCAGGCCAGGGATGCTACTGTGAAAACTAAAATTTCAGAACAAATAATCTGGCTCTATTGGTTTCAGATGTAGAATTTATTTAGTTTCCAAAAGTCTTTTTTTAATAAATGACCTCGATATGCATTTATTTAAACAACAAACAGGTAAAACAAATATAAACTAAAACATATCTTTTAAGAAACTGTTGGGTTAAGCTACGTGTAACATTCAAAGGTTTTTACAAGATTAAAGGTAAGACAAAAATTCTGCAGTTTGATTAATATGAATAACTATCTCCTTCCTATTTTTGCAAAATTTTTTAGTATAACTATTATCCCAAGTTTACCTTATTGCTGAGCGAAAATTTTGACTGAATTATCTCAAAGTTTCTTCAAAATCTTAATTGCAATATAGCATTTTAATTCATAGGCGAAAAAGCTAAAAAAATTCTTTACAGATACGCTTAATATTAAACAAAAATAAAACTATACCAATTAAAATAACCAGACACAAAACATTTCTATGCTTAAAACTATTCCGAGGATTTAAGCACTCTAAATGAAAATATTAGCAGGATAAAAGAATTTTTAGAGGTTTTGTAAGTTTAAAATACAATAATAGGTTTTAAAAATAATGTTAAGAAGACTAAATCGCAAAGACTTTGGATAAAGAAGATGAAGAGCTTATGTTCGGTAATGGGCAAATCAATCAAGTAGACAGCTTTATTTACATAGGAACCATTATTAGTAAGGATGGGGGATGAAGTGAAGATGCTACAATCAGAATAGCAAAGGCCCAGGGGCATTTTCACCGTTGAAACTAGTTTGGAGAAATAAGAAAATAAGTCTGTTCACCAAGATTAGAATATTGGAAGCTACACTTCGGTCAAAACAAAATGACTTAGTTTAGACATGGTTCTGAAGCATGGGCACTCGGGAAAATAACATAAACAAAACGTAACAAAAAGAAACTGCCCCCATAGATTTCGAAAAATTCATTTTGCCTCCCATGAATTATCTTTATCGGTACCACTTTTTATGGAGCTGTAGCCTTATTTCTCTTTGCGTGAGTTTCCGGTCTTTTCAAGTCTGAATCGACTATTTTTAATTGTTGGTCAGTTTAGGCTTTACTGCTAGACTTGGTTTTTAATAAAGCTCCTAAATTCTAAGTTCAATAAGATATTAAGATTAGATTTAAGACTAAATTTAGCAATAACTCTGGTTCCTTGGTGCAAAAGCCTTTGTTCTCGTCAAAAAAGGTAAAAGATGACATTTCTTTATTGGTCAGATTCGGCATAGTAGATTCATAATTATATGGATTCCTGTATTGGGACTATGGCAACACTGTCAAAAAATAGCAAACTGGCATCTTGATTTAAATCCTAAAGGGCTGAATTGCTAAAAGGTTTGTTTTTACCTATTTCACAACTCCTTTCATACATTGCTAGTCTAAAAATATTTTTTGAATCATTTTACTTACTAGGCTTACTTATTTCATTCGAATACATCCTCTAGAGGATTGGTTAGACCAATTTTTGATAAGGTTAAAATTTTAGATTTTAGGATAGGCTACTCAGTATCTTGGAGATGAGTTGAGCTAGTGAAATTCTTGGTAAAATTCTAGTTGAGTAACTTCTTGCTATCTCAGAAAGGGGTTAGGTTAGGAAAATGGAACTTTCAGGGATGGGTCTACAGGCTAAAGTAGGAAATATCCTGGGAAGGTGTTTTAAAGTACCCACCTCTACTCCTTCTAGAGAGCCCTGGGTAAAATTCTAGTTAATTGACTTCTTGCTATCTCGGAAAGGGTTTAGGTTAGGAAAATGAAACTTTCAGGGATGGGTCTACAGGCTAAAGTATGTCCCAGGAAGGTATTTTAAAGTACCCACATCCACTCCTTCTCCCTCTAGAGGGCCCTGAAATTTGCCTACATGACCAGTCAATACCTATTGAAATTTTGACAATAACAACATTTTACCTTAATTTTCAGTTACTAGTTGCTTTTTCTCTGCCTTTAGTTCTGAAAATACAATTCCTGTTGTTTGAGTAGAATTTTGAGCCATATCAATGTTTTTTTTTCAAAATTTAGGAAATGTTTTTGCATATCTTTAAAACCTTATAAAATGGAATTGAGCAAAGTTATGAAGCTGAAAACAATTTTGTTGTACTTCATTTAAGCAGAAGATCTATTTTGCAAGGTTTTGCTTTTATAACACACATATAAGTAAAGGTCATCAAAGGTCAAGACCCTCTAGAGAGAGAAGGAGTAGAGGTAGTTGCTTCAAAATACCTTCCCAGGACATACTTTAGTCTGTAGATTCATCCCTGAAAGTTTCATTTTCCTAACCTAAACCCTTTCTGAGATAGCAGGAAGTCAATTAACTAGAATTTTACCAAGCCCTGAAATTTGCCTACATGATAGGTCTATACATATTGAAATTTTGACAAAACAACATTTTACCTTAATTTTTAGTTAGCCTACCAGTTGCTTTTTCTCTGCTTTTATTTCTGAAAATGCAATTTCTGTTATTTGAGTAGAATTCTGAGCCATATTGATGGTTTTTTTTTCTTTCAAAATTTAGGAAATCTGTTTGCATCTTCAAATCTTGTAAATTAGCATTAAGCAACGTTTTGATGCTGAAAACAATTTTGTTGTACTTTGTTCAAGCAGAAGATCTATGTTGCAAGATTTCATATAGCACATATATTGTTGAAGGTCATCAAAGGTCAGGACCCTCTAGAGGGAGAAGGAGTAGAGGTAGGTACTTCAAAATACCTTCCCAGAACATACTTTAGCCTGTAGACCCATTCCTGAAATTTTTATTTTCCTAATCCCATTCTGAGATAGCAAGAAGTCAATCAACTAGAATTTTACCAAATCCTTGCTTAGGGCAAGCATTGTTGAAGAGAAAACTCTTCAAAAGGAGTAATTTAGTCTTGTCCCAAAACAGAAAAATGTATATAGGATATAGGCCTACAATTTGGTCTAGCCTATATAAAGTAATGTGCTTTTAGGAATGATATCATTAGTTATGATTTTTTTTTCAGGTAAATATATAGCCTATATCCCCACATGACTTAGCTAAGAAACAAGTGAATACCTTGTATTATGCCTTTTTTATGCTCATCCTAAAGTCAATAAATGCTTCTTGGGCAATATCTATTTTGACCCCTTAAAAAGGGTCCAAAACAGCCAATAATGACCAAAGTTTAAAATATGTTTAAACTTTGGTCATCTAATGAAAAAATTGCTGTAAAATTCTAGATAAGCTAAATAGTAAGTCTTGTTCCAAATGCTCTTAACTAGAAACAATGCTGCAAAGCAGCACAGTTTCCAGTTTAAATCACTTTGAAAGACTAATTCTAGAAGTGCATCCATTTTTGGTTGACCCTCCTCCTCCAAGAGGCAAACTAAAAATGTGTAAAGTGGGCTTGCTTACATGTAACATTACCTTTAGAGAGAAACATATTAGTCCATGAGCCTGTGGGCAGTGAGATGATGTCTGTATTCTATATTTATTTAATAAAGCTTGTTTGAGGTTTCTTTTTTAATTTTATCTCTCTTTGCTGAATAAATATTGGATACAGACCCTGCCCTGATGCCCACAGGGATCATGGACTAATATGATTCACTCTATAGGTAATGTTACCTGTAAGCAAGCCCACTATTTATGTATTTTATTCTCATTGGAGGAGAATTTTAGAAAGCTAAAAAATGGATTTGCTTCTCTAATAATGACAAAGAAACAATATGCAGTAATATGCACTTTAAAGCAATTGGAATGAAACTAAACATTTACCAAATTCTACTTTAGCTACTTTTTGTTATCTTCAAAAGGGGTTAAATTAGGAAAATTAAACTTTCAGGAATGGGCTACAGTATTCTACAGGCTAAAGTATGTCATGGGAAGGTATTTTGAAGCACCTACCTATATTCCTTCCCTCTCTAGAGGGTCCTGAAATTTGCCCACATGACAAGTCCTATACCTAGCCTATTGAAATTTTGACAAAAACAAATTTACCTTAATTTTCAGCTATCTATTTCTTTTTCTCTAGCTTTAGTTCTGAAAATGCAGTTCCTTTATTTGAGTAGAATTTTTAGCCATATCAATGCTTTCTTTTCAAAGTTTAGCAAGTGTATTTGTACATCTTTAAAACCATATAAACTGGGATTGAGCAAAGGTGTGCATCTGAAAACAATTTTGATGTACTTCATTTAAGCAGAAAATCTATTTTGCAAGGTTTCACTTTTATAACACAGATTCTGAAAGGTCAGGACCCTCTAAAGAGAGAAAAAGTTGAGGTAGATACTTCAGAATACCTTCCTGGGGATAATTTAGCCTCTAGACACATGCCTGAAAGTTTTATTTTCCTAACCTAACCCTTTTCTAAGATAGCCAAAAGCAGCTAAAGTAGAATTTTACCAAAATTGCCATTTGTAGCTGATTCAGCAATTGTAATTATTACTTTTACTAGTCTTAATCTCAAAATATTATTTTTAAAATAATTTGGTGGAACTTAAAAAAAGCCCAAGACCTCTAAAAAAAAGGCCATCACATCAAAATAAAAAATCTACCTTTGGAATCAGTTGTAACACTTAGTGTTAGGACAAAAAATACTACAAATAAGTTTATAACTCTATAGAATTTTAAACCCTCTTAAGAGGGTTGTATTAAATGAGATAACGATTTTATTTATCCTGGAACACTAAACCTTCCAGGAGGGGAGCACTCACAGTTGATTCCAATGGTTTATGACTCTTCTCAAAAAGAATGTTCGGCAAGTTTTAGATCAGGAGCTTGACTTTGGTAGCTTTTTAGAGTGTCCTCTTGTGTTGAAAAGGCTGGTACTGAGATTGCTGCCAAAGATTGCTGACTTTTCATTCTGCAGCTTGTAAGTAAGCATCATATCACTGTGCAATCATTGGTAAACCAGAGTGGGTAGTTTGAGGTAATTGTGGTGGTCCTCATATAAGGTTGATGCTAGACTTTGTATGCATTTTGTTGCTCGTCTCTGTACGTTTTCGATGAGCCTCACATCTTGTTGATAAGAAGGACCAGCAAGACACATGCCAAAATCGAGATGGGGGTCTGATGAGAGCCTTATATAGTTTTATAAATACAGATGCCTGTCTGCTGTTGATGGTTCGTTTTAGTAGTCTAAGACTTGAGCATGCACAGGATACAACATGCTAAACATGGCTGTGAAATTTAAGTTTATCATCAATAATGAAACTGAGATCCCTTTCTTCTGCTCTGTTCTCTAGTTGCTCTCTTACTTTGGTGGTGGGGTTGTAGATTGTGTAGTTTGCCATTGGGTTATTGGGTCCAAGGTGTAATACACAGCACTTTCCTACATTAAATTGGAGAAGCTAGTCTTGGGATAATGAATCATCATTATTGAAAGCCCTAAGGCAGTAGCTTGTAACCCCCATTGAACAACAAGGGAAATTGTATTTTGCACAGATAGCATCTTCTTTATGTTGTTGCTAACATGGCCCTAAAACCTCATAAAGGGTTATTAGATACAGGAAGTCTGTCAGCTATATGATTTGTTCTTATTGATAGCAACTGTGATTTAAGGTACTTTGAGGTTGTTTAAGGCCTTGTTTAAAAATTTGTTTTATATCTGTTTGGCTTTAAACTAGTTTTTAACTTTGTAGTCTAAAAACTATGGCTAGTTCATAATTTACCCTTTGGGGCCCTAATCACTGCTATAAATAGAACTTGCCCCAGAAGCAATCATTGAATTTTGATAGAGCATAAAAAGGTATCAAATTATGTAGCCTTTTTTCTCTGAGCTAAAATTAGTGAAGATATGTATTTTAGCAATTTTAAAATTATCTTAAAAATTTGTATAGTTTCCTTCTCAACAGCCCAAAATGTATATTACTACTAGTGCTAATTACTGTCTTGAAAAATAGTTGATGAAATAAAATTGATAAAAATAGTGAATGAAACTCTCAGAAAGTGAATCCAGGGCCAAAAGCTTAGCTTGTGAAGTTATACGCTTTTTTATTTCTAGAGCTTAGAAAATTATGCACACAACCCATGTGAATTTTGACAAAAAGCCTTTTTATCTTGATTTTGAATTTGTAGTCTCTTTTTCACTGGCTTTAATTGTATTTTGAAAAATACAATTCTTGTTATTTCATTAGAATTTTAAAGATTAGCCTTTTAATGGTCTTCTCTTAAATTTAAGAAACAATTTGCAGGTCACTACATAACAACAAAGACTTAACTTCTTTTCCATCATAAAAAACAAACAATAGGGACTTTCCAAAACAGTGACATTTATTAAAATCTTAAATTGATATTTCAGCTCTATATTCAGGAGCCATCATCAGCAAAATACTTATATAGTTGAAGTAAGACTTACAAAAAAAATACAAGCTTTATCTTAAATTGTATTGTCCAGCAAAATTAGGAAATTTTCTGTAGAATTGCTGGTCAATGATGGCAGGGAACCATTCATTCAGTTGCATTCCACTCTGTCTTCCATGGTTTAATAGACCAACTCTTGTCAACATAAATCTTCAATGTATCAATAGAGGGAGCAGTGACATCAATGTCAGGAAGATTGTTACAATGGGCCACCACTTTAGTGGAGAGGTAGTGGTTGCAGACTCTGGTATTTGCCCTCTTCTAGGACAAATCCTTGATATGGCATATTCTTTAAATTGAAAATTTAATGTTAAAGCAGTCCCATACCCCTATATGCCCTGAAAGTTCCACCTTAATGTCCTTAACCATTCTGGATATATTGCAAGTATGTCCTTTTAACATATATATTTACTGAAACATCCCCTCAACATGGCATAATAGCTCCAACTTGATATTTTTATCAACATTTTCAATAAAGTGCTCTTTAAGTTCCAATCTAACATCCCTAGCTCTTACTGAGATATTGCAAAAATGTCCTTTTGACAACCTGGATACACATAGCACCTTTTGATTTAGTTTTACACTCCCTCAACTTTCCCTTAAAATAAGACCTAATGCGTTATCCTGTTTCTAAGACATTGTATTTATACTATTTTGACAGCATGGATGTACTTAAATAATACTAATACTTATAAGTATTAGTGCATAAACACATTAAATACATGGATGTATTTGGATCATTCTATACACAAAAGTGGCGGAATCGATTTCGTCACCCAAACATCACCACGATTAACTCCACTGTTTAGTTATTTTAACCTCACAGCAAATAATTTCCTTTAAACTTATCGGACCGATTGCGGGGCATCATCCATGACAAAGATATTAGAATGCTCTAAAATTGACTTGTTTTTCAACCTCCTAGCGTTTTTCAATATAAGAATTCGGGTTTCTTTTCTTGCAACTTCCACTTTGATAAAAAAAAAATTTCACGGTTAATGTCTACCACTGAATATTCAAAATCGAAATTCAAGCCAATTCGATCAGTAATTACTTTTTCAAAGATTTTTCTAGCTGATTCTTCATCATTAACTGGGACATTCCAAAGCAATAAATTGTTTTCAGTATCTCTGCTTTCTATTCTCATAGTACTTCCTTTCAATAAAGATAGCTCAGATGTTAAACGAACATTTTCTTCCGCTAATAGGGATAAATTATTTTTATCATTTTGACTTACTATCAAACAGTAGCTATTTTAAGTTTTAATTCGGAGACTTCCTTTTGGGAGGTAGCTGCAGAATTCTTAAGGTGTGATAATCGGGATTCAATGGACCTCACTGATCCAGATAAATCATTCAGAATTTCAGTATTTAACTGAATTATGGTCAAAATTGTGCTAATATTGTCAGCTAACGACCTCAGTGAAATATTTTCTGCTCTTCTTGAATCGGGCGAGCTGGAGTCATTCAACATTGAATTATCCGACGCCGATATAATCGCCATAGCTTCTTCTCCTCGTTTGACCTTCTTCCTTTTCAACCATTTTTAACACTAAATACAGCACCAAAAAGGGGTTGAAGGGGAACCAAAAATTGCAAACCTTAAAAAGCTTTATCTAAGCTTTAAACATTACCACGGCAAACAGTTTAATCAATCTCAGTCCAGCACTATCGTTATAAAAGCTTCAATTTTTCTTTTAATTTTTATCAATTTGTCATAGAAAATTCACTACAATCTTTAATCTTCCAATCAATTTTCGCTGATAAATGAACAAAAAATACATCAAGGCAGGTACGGACGCGCGTTAGGCTATTGTTAACCGGTCGAATTCATTGAGGTAATATTTTGTTAGCCGGTCGAATTCATTCAGGTAATATTTTGTTACAACAGAATAAATTTAGTCTCTAATTGATTCAGAATATACTCATTTTTCCACGCTTGTTCAAAAACTGGCTATTAATCCTTTTAAGAGAATGAATTGGTCTTAACAGGTCAGAGACTGAATAGCAACTGAGTTCAGTAGTTCAGTAGTAGCATTAGCTGTAGAAGCAGTAGCAAAAGTAGTAGTAATATATGTATCCCTGAAAGCTTTAGTCTAATACTCTAAGGTGTTTCTGGGATATTGTTGATACCTCCTTTAAATAATGCATCTAAACTTGGTGTGTTTTGATTTAGTTCAGAAACCCCCTGAAAGCTTTATCTGAATACCCTTCTGCTGTAAAAAAAAAAAAAAAAAAAAAAAAAAAAAAAAAAAAAAAAAAAAATTGAAATTCAACAAAAAATGTCTTTAATGTTTATCAACAACAACAAAAATTGGAATTCCAATAGATCAAATCACTAGAATTGAATATTTAGGACCCAAATGAAATTTACTAATCATTACTGAATTTCCAACTTCTGGGGAAACACAAATATTGGATTTCACAACAAATCGAAATTTAAATTTGTTGACAAAAAGAGGAAGTGAAATTTCAATTGGTTTGCTGAATTTCCTGAAAAATCAACATATTTCTACTGTTCAGAGGTAAACTTTTCTGCTCATTGAGTTTTGCGGAATCTTTGATTTCCAATCAGATCCTGAGTAATCATACTGCAGAAATGATCCCATCAAGTATGATATTAAAATTTCAAATTTCCTGCCTTATGCTTATTAAGAAACAGTTAAAAATGATTTTCTCTCTTTTGTTAATTAAATAAAAAAACTAGTTTTTTAACTGAAAGTAAGGAGCGACATTAAAACTTATAACGAACAGAAATTACTTTGTATATGAAAGGGGCTACTTCCTCACCAATGCCCTGCTCTTTACGCTAAAATTTGACTCTTTCTCTCAACTCTTCTTTTTAAAACAGTAAAAAAACTTTAGCGTAAAGAGCAGGACGCTGAGGAGGGAGCAGTCTTTCATATACGAAGTAATTTCTGTTCGTTTTAAGTTTTAATTTCGCTCCTTACTTTCAGTTAAAAAAACTCGTTTTTTTATTTAATTTCTGAACGTTTTTGAATCAATGCATGTTTTGACTTTGGCTCTCCGCAGAGGAATAATTAAAATGAAGTTTGCATATTTATTTTTTTGGCTAAATGGCTTTTTCATAGTTTTGATCGAATGATTTCGAGAAAAAAAGGAGCGGGGGAGGAAGCCTAGTTGCCCTCCGATTTTTTTGTTACTTAAAAAGGCAACTAGAACTTTTAATTTTTTACGAATGTTTTTATTAGCAAAAGATATACGTAACTTATAAATTAGCTTACGTAACGAACTTTTGTATTCTCATGTTTTTAGTACATATGAGGGGTTCACCCCCTCGTCAGTACCTTGCTCTTTACATTAAAGCTTAAAATTTGTCCCAATTCATAAAGAATGACCCCTGAATTACCAAAGCCGTAGAATAAATAGTTGAAATTACTAAAAATACTTTAGCATAAAGAGCGATGTATTTGGAGGAGGTGAGCCCCTCATATGCGTAATAGTTTCTGTTCGTTTTAAGTTTTAATGCTGCTCCTTACTTCCTGTTGAAAAAACTTTTTCATAATTATTTTTTCATTTTTTTTTTTAAATAATGCTAGAAAATCCTGCGCTACCTTCATGGAAATTTTCTTCTCCCATGACAAATTCCTCGATGGAAAGTTCCCCCAACATATCTCACTCTTCTCAACCCCTCCCCCAACCAAAAAATCCCCCTGAAAACGTCTGTACACTTCCCAATAACCATTACTATATGTAAGCACTGGTCAACGTTTGTAACTTGTAGCCCCTCCCACGGGGCTGTAGGGGAGGAAGTCGTCCCCAAAGACATAGTTATAAGGTTTTTTGACTACGCTGAATAAAGTGGCTATCTCAAAATTTTGATCCAGTGACTTTGGGAAAATAATTAGCGTGGGAGTGGGCCTGGGTGTCCTCCAATTTTTTTTGTCGCTTAAAAAGGGCACTAGAACTTTTCATTTCCGTTAGAATGAGCCCTCTCGCAAGAATCTAGGAACACTGGGTCGATACGATCACCCCTGGGGAAAAAAAACAAAAAAAAAACAAAAAACAAATAAACACGCATCCGTGATCTGCCTTGTGGCAAAAAATACTAAATTCTACATTTTTGTAGATAGGAGCTTGAAACTTCTACAATAGGATCCTCTGATGCGCTGAATCTGATGGTGTGATTTTCGTTAAGATTCTATGACTTTTAGAGGGTGTTTCCCCTTATTTTCTAAAATAAGGCAAAATATCTCAGGCTCGTAACTTTTGATAGGTAAGACTAAACTTAATGAAACTTATATATTTAAAATCAGCATTAAAATGCAATTCTTTTAATGTAGCTATTGGTATCAATTCCGTTTTCTAGAGTTTTGGTTACCATTGAGCAGGGTCGCTCCTTAATACAGTTCGTTACCACGAACTGTTTGATACACTGTAACTATTCCATAAGCCATACAAGATTAAAAAATTCTTATAGTATTTTTCCATTGCTCCAAAATGTTACTTATAAGCTAATGTTAGTACGTAAATTTACATTTGTACATAAAAATGCTATTACGTAAATTTACTTTAAATGGCACTATAGTTAAATTTAATATGACATTTAAGAAATTGCAATCGACTATTGAAATTCAAGCCATTTTGATGAATAATACCTATTTATGGTGAGAATTACATTTTTTCTACTGAAACAAAAAAAACGCTTCAATCAAAACATTAATTGTATTTTGACTTGTTTAAATTACAGCAAACAATTTTGTTAAAAATCTTTTTTTTTTACAGTATAGCACTAGAAATAGTAGTAGTGGTAGTAGTAATAGTATTATTCATACCCCCTCATCATACCCTAATTTTTTAACTTAATACTTTAAGGTGTTTCTGAGATATTACTGGTGGACCATTTTGAGAACCAGCATGTACATAGTGTGTTTTGATTTAGTCCATCATCACCCTCAATAATCTCTAAAAGTTTCACCTTAATACCATGGGCCTTAGTAGTAGAAACAGTAGTAATACTACTACTAGCAGTAATAGTAGTATAATAGTACTACTAGCTACTAGTACTACTATAGTACTACTATATACTACTATACTACTATAGTACTACTATATATACTACTACTATACTACTAGTACTACTACTAGTACTACTACTAATAGTACTACTACTAGCAGTAATAATAATAGTAGTATGCACATAGTTCCTATTTGTTCACCTCAATACCAATAATACCAATCACCTCACCTCACTTCACCTCAATACCAATAGGCTCATTAGTATTTGCAGCAGAAGTAGCACTTATGGTAGTAGTAGTAGTGTGCACATATTGCCTTTTGGTCAATTCATTATTTCCTGAAAATTCCAACTTGATACCCTAAGCCATTCCTGAGTTCGTTTTTTATTTAAGTTCAATATTCTCCTCAATGTTCCCTTAAAGCTTCACTTGTATGCCCTTGGGCTTCTTTTACACTAACGATCAAGCATACCCCCCTTTCCCAATGACAGACACTTTTGTGTAAATAGAGGGCGAATTGCATGACTTACAGCCATTGGGGTAAGGGCTGTGGAGGGGGGGTCATCCCAAGAGAAATAGTTGTTGAACATTACAACTATGCTGAACAAAATTGCAATCTCAGAATTTTGATTGAATGTCTGGAAAAAGGGGTGCGGGAGGGGGATTGGTTCCCCTCCATTCACTTTAGACTCTTAAAAAGGGGACTTTGATTTCCAACTGATTGAGCGTCTTTCGAAGTTGAAACCTCTACAGTAGGTTTCTTTCATACGTTGAATCTGATGGTGTGATTTTCATTAAAATTCTCTGAGTTACCCCTTTTTTTTGAAAATCAGGTTAATTTTCTCAGGCTCGTAACCTTTGATGGGTAAGACTAAACTTGATGAAACTTGTATGTTTGAAATCAGCATAAAAAGCCGATTCTTTTGATATATCTATCGGTATAAAAATTCGGTTTTTTTAAAGTTTTGGTTACTATTGAGCCAGGTCGCTCCTTACTTAAAGTTCCTTACCACGAACTGTTTGATAAGAAAAACAAACTTTTTTCACAAAAGAAGTTCTACGGAGAAAATTAAGGAGCCACATTAAACCAAAAATGATCATAAATAAAGTCAAACGTATTATCAAGTGCAGAACTACCACCAATCACCATCGAAAAATAAATGAAGCCCCAAGACGAACAGAAATTGCAATAAATAACCGATTCAGATGTAAAACAAGCAGAAACTACAAGGAAAAGGGCCGACGCTCCTCATGCTTTCTAAAGACCAGAACATAATTTGCACCAACAAATGAATGTGGATTGACAGTTTAATATAAATGTTAATATTAGCATATATAGATAGTTATATATAATAACTATATATATATATATATATATATATATATATATATATATATATATATATATATATATGAATTTTTTAGTCCGAAGAAATCAGGGGGGAAATGTGCACAGGATGGTAGCTGGTTGCTTTCAAGCACTTTTGACTCGTAAAAACTTTTTCAATTTCAAATTAAGTCAGCCCTTCCGAAATTTCTACGACAACTCCTTCCATACGAAGTACCTTTGGTGTAAAAAGAAAAAAAAATGCGTTGTTCCCACTTTGCTCTTTGCTTAAGCAGTGCTATTGCGCTGTCTCAGCGCTGCCTATGATATAAATATTATTCAGTTACACTATCGCACGCACATATTTGATGTGCTATAAAAATCAAAAGTGGAGTATCTCGACCCAAAATGACTTCGTTCTGGTCCCATCATAAAGTTTCTTCACCGTATCTGAGCTGAAGAAAATTGGTCTATATTCTTTTACTTTTGCAGCCTATCTTCCCCGGCTGTCACTTTGGACTCACAACTAATACAATTCCAATACATAAGCTGTTGAGACCTAGTCAGTTTGAACCCAATTGGTATGCTGCTGGACAACAATGAACCAGCTTATGGATGGATTCCTTAAGCGACACAAAAGTACTTTCTTCTTTACTGTGTTGTTTATGTGTATCGACGTTGTCCAGTTGATAACTTTCTTGTCAATTTTTTGTTGGTGGGTTAATTTTTTCCCTTTTTTTTATAACTTTTCTACGAACATCAATGTTTTGTACAGAGGGTTGAAATACATCGTTATTAATATTGTCAAGGAGGCACACTCGTGCCTCTATAAAGAGGCGACACACGACAATGTTAAGCGATCTTTGGTACCAGTGGTCGCAGACGGATGGGGAGGGATGCATTTCGTAGCCCGAGCTCCAACTAAGAAACCTGCAAAATTTCATCCCCCTCCAACTTTTCCTTCATGGGGAAAATCTGGCCGAAAGTTTCGACCTGTCAACCCAAGCCCCCCTTTAACGTTGTCCGATCGGGCTGAAATTCACAAGTTAAGGTCCCCTAGGGCCCAGGAGCTTATCCGCGAAATTTCAGCTTGATCCGATAACTCCTTCCCTGTTTTCCAGAAACCACGCATAGCCACTTAAAATTCATTTACTTTTTTTTCCTAGACGCCTACAGGTCACATCCGACATCGGATCTGGGTGTACGAAGACTCATTCGATGCGGAATTCTCCGAGTAATTTTCCTGGAAAGTTTCGTAGGAAAATCTTAACCCCCCGAAAGTTTCGACCCTCCAACCCCCTCACCCTTTTTAACGTTGTCCGATCGGGCTGAAATTCACAAGTTAAGGTCCCCTACGGCCCAGGAGCGTATCCGCGAAATTTCAGCTCGATCCGATAACTCCTTCCCTGTTTTCCAGAAACCACCCATTAGCTATTTAATTAACGGATTTCTCTCCATAAGAGCCCATGTTAATTTGAATTTTTTAAAAGCTATTGAGAAGTTATATTTACACACATGCAAGTTATTAGCTCAGTTGGTAGAGCGTGAGACTTTTAATCCTCGAGTTAAGGGTTCAAGTCCCTTACAGGCGGTTTTTTTTCACAACATCAAAAAAATTTTGATAACACCTGGACAGCTTATCATTTGAGAGATAACAGAATATTAGCTTCTTATGAGCAAAAGAAACATTTCGGTCATTCTATCTATTTTTTTTCTATTTTATACAATGATTTAAAAGCGGGGGGGAGGGGGGGGGGTTCCTCTCCTAATTCCTGTACGAGGAGTACTCCTGTACGAGGAGTACAGGAATTATTAAATTACATCCACCATGGATTGTAGAAAAACGTACAGAAATAATATGAAAAAAACTTCGTTTTCTTAAAGAGTTAAAGAGGCTGCGTCCCAAAGTCGAACCTTAAAACGTACAGGAATTAGAAGAGGCAGTTGGGGGGCTGCCGCCCCCCCAAACCCCCCGCTTTTAAAGACTCTTTTGGACAGGTTTTTTTTTGTGGGGGGACTTCATTGTTACTAATTACTAGTTTCGGCGCAATGGTTCTCCTGTCCTCTTGTGTTTAACATTTTTCGAAGTTATTCCATTATTCATTCATTTCAATTATTTTTTAATTAAAAGAGGGTCTTTCCGAAGCCAAGAGCGGGGGGTTAGCAAAAAAACAAAAAACCTGTACAAAAGAGTCTTTAAAAGCGGGGGGTTTGGGGGGCGGCAGCCCCCCAACTGCCTCTTCTAATTCCTGTACGTTTTAAGGTTCGACTTTGGGACGCAGCCTCTTTAACTCTTTAAGAAAACGAAGTTTTTTTCATATTATCAGTAAAAGAGACAAAACACTTAAAAAGGAATAGAAGCCCTATCAAACAAGCAAGGCCACTAAAGGTGGAAGCAAGTTCTGGAACTAGGCTCCGGGAGTCCGTGAACAGATATGAGACCTTAATTTCTATACCACGGAGGCATATAAAATCAAAACCTGGAATAAACTGGAACCGTTATTAGATTAATATTATATATTAATCATACATGTAAATATTTTTTTTCATAAAAAAATGATGTGATGTCCATAAAGAAACACAATCAAGTAATCTGTAAAAAATCAAAGATAGTTTTGCAAGAGACTTGACATTTTATCTATCTATATTCGCACCAACATTGGAGAAGCTTAATTGAATTTTGTTCTTCTAATCAGTGGTTGGAAGAACCTGGAAAAATTTTATTGTTTACCAAAATGGATTCCCAGTCCCTGATGAAGATACCAATGGAATGATAAAAGGTCCACACGTCCGAAAAGCACAGATGTTACTTATAAATGAGAAATGTACCCTTTAAAACATTTAGAGATAGTCAAGTCTTGTGAAGTCCAGATGCCACCATTTAAAAAGACAGTGAAAATTCATTGCGGAACTCTGCCAAGTGTTTTGGCAACCGTGCCACAGGAGGAGGAACTCTTTTGTCAGGGCCACTCTGTAAAATTCAGAGCCACTCTGGCCCTGTACCATTTGGAAAATTTCGTCGTTTTGGAAGTTCCCTGTGGTATCAACTGCATTGATTGACAAGCTCGCCGAGAAAAGGAACGTAAAATTTCTGTCAATTGAGTTAAACCGCAGGTTTTTGACTGCTCTCGAGGATAGCTAATTCCCTGGGAAATTTTGCTAATGGGCCCTTTTTGTTTGTGATGGTCATCTGACGTTGCGGCTGCCAAAAGGATTTTAAGGTACCGCATCCTCTTAACAAGTGCTGCCTAGTGCTTTTTAATGTTGCTCTTCTTACCGCTTATCCCCCTCTTCTCCTCTTCGCGTCCCCGCATTTTTCACGTTCAAATCTTCAATACGAACGCTGAAATATTTTTATATTTTGCAGAGAAGCAAAAATAAGCATATCAGGCAAAAAAAGAAAACATTAAAGAACACATCAAAAATTTGTTTCAATGCATTTTTGTTACGTTTTTACGAGTCTGAAAAAGTTGGGGGGGGGGAGAATCCAAACCCCATACACCCCCCCAATACGGACTCGAAGAGAAATTACAGACCGGGACACCGGAACAATTGACGACCGGGACACCGGAAAGCTAAAAAACTAAAAAAAACTAAAAAAAAGGTAAAAAACTAAAAACTAAAAAAGAAAAAAAACTAAAAAAAACTAGATTTTATTAAGTTTTTTTTTAAAACTACAAAATAAACTAAAAAAGAAAAGAAAACTAAAAACTAATAAAAAAACTAAAAACTGAAAAAGAAGAAAAACTAAAAAAAGGAAATAAACTGAAAAATAAAGGAGAAAAAGAAAACTAAAAGCCGGGACACAGGGAATATAAATGACGACCGGGACACTCAAAGAGAAATTACAGACCGGGACACAAATGACGACCGGGACACAGGGAATATAAATGACAACCGGGACGCTCAAAGAGAAATTACAGACTGGGATACTGGGACACAAATGACGACCGGGATACTGGGAATATAAAATGACGACCGGGACACAACTACAACGGGGATGCCGGGGGCACAGGGGGATATATAAATGACGACGGGGACACAGGGAATGTTCGATTAGCAATCACCATCAACAAAGCTCAAGGGCAATCATTAGAATAATGAGGTATAAATCTGAATACGGATTGTTTTTCCCATGGGCAATTTTATGTTGCATGTTCAAGAGTCGGTAAACCTGACAATCTATTTATATGCACAGACAATGGGACATCGAAGAATGTTGTATATTCGCAAGTTTTACGTAGTTAAAAACATATATATATCTATAACAAAAAGAGAAATCTTTTTTCTTTTATCTATATTCACAGGTGGGACACGGGGACACAACTACAATGGCGCGTAGCTAATATGGCGCGTAACGACTTACGCGCGCGGGGGGGGGGGGCTTGGGGGTGGGCGCGAAGCGCCCTCACCAACTAGGTGTTGGGGTGGCACGAAGCGCCACCCCAACAGCTAGTATATATATATATATATATATATATATATATATATATATATATATATATATATATATATATATATATATATATATATAGTACTGGGAGCCCGCCGAGCCCAGGCACTCGGCACGCGGTAGGCTTCTATATATAGATTCTCAGTGTCGCTGTCTTCTAAACGCAGACAATTTGAGCCTTTTCTTGATGCCATGACGTCCAAATGGACCTTAAATTAGAAGTGGTGTCTTTGTAAAATTACATATTTTTTTTATTGGGCCTTTAACTTTTGTCTCGGCTTGCCTTGTCATTATGAAAGACATATCGTCGAACTTGTGTTTCTTTTAATTGTTCAAGTAGTAGGGCCAAAATTTCTTTTTCTTCCAACGATTTATCTGGTCCATGTTTTTGATTTACAAAGGTACGGAAGGCATTGACGACCACCTTTGTTTCTTTTAATTTTTCAGGTGGTGGGATAAAAACTTCTTCTTTTGTGTAGGCTTTTCTTTGTGTTTATGAAAGACATATCGCCGAACCTTTGTTTCTTTTAATTATTCAGGTGATGGGACAAAAACTTCTTTTTTTCAACAATATGTCTAGTCCATATTTTTGATTTTTCGACTATGTGGTAGGCATTGATGATATCATCCATCTCAAAATCCAAAACCCAATTATCATCACTATCATTTTCAATTTGTTTGGTCTGTTTAACCTCAGCTTATTTTTTGTCGTTACGCAATACATATCGCCGAACCTTTGTTTTTTTTTAACAAGGGTATGATAGGCATTGATGACCTTATCCTTGTCAAAATGCCAAACCCAATCATCATCGCTATCGTTTTCAATTTTAACACGTTTTGATTCTCACTGTCCAGGTTGATTTTCATTGACTCGCTCACATGGTCGGTGTTGCATGTCTTCTAATCGCATGTGTCGTTGCTTCTCATTTTCATTGTTGTCTTAATCACATGCTCAGTATCGCATGTCTTTATTCTTCACTTTCATTTTTAAAACGCCACCGCTGTTTTAATAACCGCGTGTGTTCATGTGACCGCTCTTCATTTTCATTTATGACTTGCTCACATGCTTGGTATCGCATGTCTTCTAACCGCATGTGTCTTTGCTCTTCATTTTCATTTTTAACACGCTCTAATTGTCATTTTCACGTATCTTCTAACCGTCCGCGTCTTTGCTCTTCATTGTCATTTTTGACACGCTTTTGGATTTTGATTACTTCAGACAATCTAGCAATGGCCCAATGGCCTTTGCTTTAGCTGTCCGTATTGGTGTCGCGCAGTTGATGGTCCAGGTAGTCGAATTTTACATCTTATCACCTTCCATAGTTCAGGTGTTGGTTCCATAGAATCATCATTTATTGTAATCGCGACTGCCAGTTTTCATTTTTTGGGCCTTACAACGGACATTATTTTATATGAATAACTGTTGCGTTGGAAACTCAACAATCTTATTTATGCTGTGCATGACATCATATAAGAAAATGCTTGTATGACGTCTTAAGAAATGCTTATGTGATGTATTGACATAGTACATTACTTCATTTGCAAAAACCAAAATTAAGGCTCTTAACGAATTTTCTCAGACTTTTGACATATATATATATTAAAATGACATATATAGGCTACTAATAATAACTAAAATGAAAAAAAAAATTCAAAACAGTCCCAGCATCCATACCTCAGCCTTTACTTCTTTGCCTCGTTTCATCACAATTTATTTATCAGTCCTGGTTGAACTTCGCTGAGGTAAGAATTTTGGGACTTTTTTTTTGAAAATCTTTCATTTTAGTTTTATTAATTTTATCCTGTTATAAGTTCTTTCTTCTTATTCATTTTTGTATTGCTGAGGACGGCCCGAGGTATGCTGAGGTATTGCTGAGGATTGCTTGGACATAGGGGCGAAACATTCATTCTAATTTGTTTCCTACTGTCTTGAAAAATTCCCTACTGTTCTTCTTGTCTATGGATATATATATATATATATATATATATATATATATATATATATATATATATATATATATATATATATATATATATATATATATATATATATATATATATATATATATATATATATATATATATATATATATATATATATATATATATCAAGGTCAAGGCCATATCCAGGGGGCGTAGGGGGCTTGAACACCCCTCGTCCCCCGAAATGTTTGTCCAACTCTTAAAAGCGTAACAAAAATGAATATAAACAATTTTTTATGTATTTTATAGTTTTTTTGTACCCCCCTCAAATAAATTGTTTTTTAGACCCCACTCCTCCTGAAAAAATGTTTGTCTTCTAACTGCAGACAATTTGAGCCTTTTCTTGATGTCGTGACATCACCATAGGTTCGATACAGCCCCGACCCCGGCTCAGGTTTCAACCACAGATCACTTTTCAGAATTTTGTTTACATTCCGATGTGATTCTTTGTGTCGTTTGTTCCATGCCATTTTCTTTAGCTGTTGTGATTCTCACTTTCACCAGTTTTCTAATCACATTTATCTGTGCTTCATTTTCATCAATCAACCCCTTGAACATTTGTAAATGACCTTGAATTAGAATTAGTGCATTTATAAATTTACGAACATCAAAAACAAGAATGTAAAATTTATGTAACTATTTATGTGAAATTACGATTTTTTGTTAATGGACCTTTAATTTTTGCCTTGGCTTTTCTTTTGTCATTATGAAAACATAATCCCAAGCCTTTATTTTTTAACAGAGGCTGATTAACAAAGGCATGATAAGCGTTGGTGACCTTACCCACATCAAAATTCCAAAACCAATTATCATAACTATCATTTTCAGTCTTGGCATGTTTTGACTCCATTATTCCTTATCTTTTCATCCCATTTTTCTCTCTTTTTTATTTTGGATTCTCATCAGTTCAGACAATTTTCCAGTGCTCTTTACTTTAGATGCCGTTATTGGTCTAGTTTCACATGATGGTCCAGGTTGTAGATATGTTCAAGGGCGCCGGCAGAAAATTTTCCAGGGGGGGGGGGCAAACGCCAAAATATCAGTGGTGGTTGAGTGACAGGAAATATATTCCAGAAAATTTTTTGGTAAGAATAAGTATATTTTCTAATACTTTTAGGGAAACAATCGCAAATAAAAAGAACAATTAAATTGCATGCAAAATGAAACAATATACAGTAAATTTTAAACGACAAGGATTCCTGGTTAAGGGATCAATTTGTTTCACCAGTAATATATTTAATGATTATCATTTAATCTTAAAAAAAAATCAAACTCAAACCAAAATTACAGACAGATTTATTACTTCCATAGATTATAACAGATGTAGACTTGTCTTTATGCAATTTTTTACGGCTTAGAATAGTTTACAGAAGGAGTAGATATACTTAAAAATCATCCTGCCTACCTAGATACCACGTTTTGATTTTATTACGGCCATGTAAAATGTACCCTTTTCAAAACAGAACAATCCCCCCCTTGAACTTAAAGAAAAAAAAAATAAAATAGCGAAAGAAAGATAAAATTTAAATTTACTACCAAGCTGTCAAATTAAACCCCCTTTGTTTTTATTGTCCTATTAAACTAAATAAAATAAACAGGTTCAAAAAAATTTCGTCATAAGAGAATCTTATCAAATAATTTGTGATAAAAAACTGGAAGTGAAAAGTGACTTGGACCAATATTCACCAAAACTAAAAATGGAATTCTCATGACAATTGCTACACTGGCATTTTATGCTGATCTATCTATCTATATATATAAAAACTAGCTGTTGGGGTGGCGCTTCGCGCCACACCAACACCTAGTTGTCCCGGTCGTCATTTGTGTCCCGGTGTCCCGGTCTGTATGTACATTCGTTTTTGAATTGGTATATGATGAAATAAATTTTTGTGTTTTTCCCCTTTTTTCTTTTTAGTTTGTTTTTGGTCTTTACTTTTTTTAGTTTTTTAGTTTTTTTTTCTTTTTAGTTTTTTTGTAGTTTTTACCTTTTTAGTCTTTTTTTATTTTTATTTCTTTTAGTTTTGTTTTTCTCCTTTATTTTTCAGCTTTTTTATTTTTTTTATTAGTATTCGCTTCGCGCCCCCCATGCCCCCCGCGCGCGTAAGTTGTTACGCGCCATAGTAGTTACGCGTCATTCTAGTTGTGTCCCCGTGTCCCACCTGTGAATATAGAAAGATATATATATATATATATATATATATATATATATATATATATATATATATATATATATATATATATATATATATATATATATTTTAACTACGTAAAACTTGCGAATATACAACATTCTTTGCTGTCCCATTGTCTGTCCATATAAATAGATTGTCAGGTTTACCAACTCTTGAACATGCAACATAATAATTGTCCATGGGAAATCAATCTGTATTCAGATCTATACCGCATTTTTCTAACGATTGTCCTTGAGCTTTGTTGATGGTGATTGCTAATAGAACATTCCCTGTGTCCCCGTTGTCATTTATATATCCCCCTGTGCCCCCAGCGTCCCCGTTGTAGTTGTGTCCCTGTGTCCTGGTCGTCATTTATATTCCCTGTGTCCCGGTCGTCATTTGTGTCCCGGTATCCCAGTCTGTAATTTCTCTTTGAGTGTCCCGGTCGTCATTTATATTCCCTCTGTCCCGGTGTCCCGGTCGTCATTTGTGTCCCGGTCTGTAATTTCTCTTTGAGTGTCCCGGTCGTCATTTATATTCCCTGTGTCCTGGTCGTCATTTGTGTCCCGGTGTCCCGGTCTGTAATGGCATCTTATAATGACGTCATATACAAAGCCTTATATACTTATAATGACGTCAAATGCAAACCTCTAAACAACCAAACATGCATATATACAACTTATTTTTATATATATAAATACGGTTTCTTTTTTAGTTTTTTTCTTTTTTAGTTTTTTCTTTTCTTAGTTTTTTTCTTTTTTAGTTTTTCTTTTTTTTAATTTTTTTTTTAGTTTTTTTTTTAGTTTTTTCTTTTTATTTGAGCAGCTTCCTCGGCTGTTTCTTCTGTCATTTTAAGATCTATACTAAAAATTCCTCTTCACGTGCCAAGCTTGCTAAAGCTCAACAATTTATAATAAACCTGAAAATTTTAAGTATCTGTTTTAAGGTTTTCGAATTAGTTTAATCTATTGTCAAAATATTTCGAAATATTTATGCAATTCCCAGTTTTTACATTTTAGTTTGTTTTCTTTTTCTTCTTTATTTTTCAGACGTCATATGCAAACCCTCAACACAAAAATACATACAACTTATTTTTATATATATAGAAGATATAATCTGGCGTAACAGACATAGTGTAACAGACATAACACACAAACAACTTATATACATATAGATATATATACTAGCTGTTGGGGTGGCGCTTCGCGCCACCCCAACACCTAGTTGGTGGGGGCGCTCCCCCCCCCCTCCAAGCCCCCCCGCGCGCGTAAGTCGTTACGAGCCATATTAGTTACGCGCCATTGTAGTTGTGTCCCTGTGTCCCACCTGTGAATATATATAGATATATGTAGATTTTTAACTATGTAAAACATGCGAATATACAGCATTCTTGGCTGTTCCATTGTCTGTGCATATAAATAGATTGTCAGTTTTACCGACTCTTGAACATGCAACATATAATTGTCCATGGGAAAAACAATCTGTATTCAGATCTATACCTCATTATTCTAATGATTGCCCTTGAACTTTGTTGATGGTGATTGCTAATCGAACATTCCCTGTGTCCCCATCGTCATTTATATGTCCCACTGTGCCCCCCGGCGTCCCTGTTGTAGTTGTTTCCCTGTGTCCTAGTCGTCATTTGTGTCCCGGTGTCCCGGTCTGTAATTTCTCTTTGAGTGTCCTGGTCGTCATTTATATTCCCTGTGTCCCGGTCGTCATTTGTGTCCCGGTGCTTTGTTGATGGTGATTGCTAATCAAACATTCCTTGTGTCCCGGTCGTCATTTATGTTCCCTATGTCCCGGTGTCCTGGTCGTCATTTGTGTCCCGATGTCCTGGTCTGTAATTACGTCAGTCGACAAACATGACGTCAGTCGACACACAAACATGGCGTCACTCGACACACATACCCACAGACAAACTCTTGAACATGCAACATAATAATTGTCCATGGGAAAACAATCCGTATTCAGATCTATACCGCATTTTTCTAACGATTGCCCTTGAGCTTTGTTGATGGTGATTGCTAATCGAGCATTCCCTATGTCCCTGTCGTCATTTATATATCCCCCTGTGCCCCCGGCGTCCCCGTTGTAGTTGTGTCCCTGTGTTCTGGTCGTCATTTGTGTCCCGGTATCCCAGTCTGTAATCTCTCTTTGAGTTTCCCGGTCGTCATTTATATTCCCTCTGTCCCGGTGTCCCGGTCTGTAATTTCTCTTTGAGTGTCCCGGTCGTCATTTATATTCCCTGTGTCCCAGTCGTCATTTGTGTCCCAGTGTCCCGGTTCTAACATTGACACTTGGAAAAATCTTTACGTGCCAAGCATGCTAAAGCTCCAACAATTTATAATAAACCTCAATATTTTGGGTATCTGTTTTAAGGTTTTCACGTTTTTTCTTTTTAGGTTTTTCTTTTTTTCTTTTTTTTTATTTTTTAGTTTTTTTTTATTTTCAAGTTGTTTTTTTTTAGTTTTTTCTTTTTATTTTTTTTTTAGTTTTTTATCATTTTTCTTTTTTCAGTTTTCTTTTTATTCTTTATTTTTCAAACGTAAATACATATCGCCGAACCTTTGTTTTTTTTTACTAAAATCTGGTAGGCATTGATGACCTTATCCAAGTCAAAATCCCAAACCCAATCATCATCGCTATCATTTTCAGTTTTGATACGTTTTGACTCTCGCTGTCCAGGTGGATTTTCATCTAACTGCGCGGTTTTGCGTTCTTTAGCCACAAGCCTTTTGGCATTAACCCTTTGAGCAGATTCCTTGGCTGTTTCTTCTGCCATTGTAGGATTTATACTAAAATTTCTCTTTGAATTAACTATTTGAGCAGCTTCCTCGGCTGTTTCTTCTGTCATTTTAAGATCTATACTAAAAATTTCTCTTCACGTGCCAAGCTTGCTAAAGCTCAACAATTTATAATAAACATCAAATTTTAAGTATCTGTTTTAAGGTTTCCGAATTACTTTAATCTATTGTTAAAATATTTCGAAATATTTATGCAATTCCCAGTTTTTAAATTTTAGTTTGTTTTCGTTTATATATATAGAAGATATAATCTGGCGTATCGGACAGACAACTTATTTTTATATATATAGATAGATAGATATAGATGTCCCGGTATCCCGGTCGTCGTTTGTGTCTCGATGTCCCGGGTTGTAATTTCGTCAGTCGACAAACATGACGTCAGTCGACACACAAACATGACGTCACCCGACACACAGACAACTTATTTTTATATGTATAGACTAGCTGTTGGTGGGGGCGCCACCAACACCTAGTTGGTGGGGGCGCAAGCCCCCCCCCCCCGGGCGTGGGGGGGGGCTTGCGCAATATAACATTCTTCGATGTCCCATTGTCTGTGCATATAAATAGATTGTCAGGTTTACCGACTCTTGAACATGCAACATAAAATTGTCCATGGGAAAAACATTCCGTATTCAGATCTATGCCTCATTATCCTAATGATTGCCTTTGAGCTTTGTTGATGGTGATTGCTAATCGAACATTCCCTGTGTCCCCGTCGTCATTTATATATCCCCCCTGTGCCCCCAGCATCCCCGTTGTAGTTGTGTCCCTGTGTCCCGGTCGTCATTTATATTCCTAGTATCCCGGTCGTCATTTGTGTCCCAGTGTCCCAGTCTGTAATTTCTCTTTGAGCGTCCCGGTCGTCATTTATATTCCCTGTGTCCCGGTGTCCCGGTCTGTAATTTATCTTTGAGTGTCCTGGTCGTCATTTATATCTCCCGGTCGTTATTTGTGTCCCAGTCTGTAATTTCTCTTTGAGTGTCCCGGTCGTCATTTATATTCCCTGTGTCCCGGCTTTTAGTTTTCTTTTTCTCCTTTATTTCTAATTTTTTTCCTTTTTTTAGTTTTTTTTCGTTTTCAGTTTTTAGTTTTTTTTTAGTTTTTTTATTAGTTTTTAGTTTTTTTCTTTTTAGTTTTTTGTAGTTTTTACCTTTTTTGTAGTTTTTACCTTTTTTTTAGTTTTTTTTAGTTTTTTTTCTTTTTTAGTTTTTTACCTTTTTATGTTTTTTTAGTTTTTTAGCTTTTTTAGTTTTTTTAGTATTTTCTTTTTAGTTTTTTTTCTTCTTTTGTATTAATGCTAAAGCCAAGGTTCGAACCTGGAACCTCTCGGACCTAGAACCTGGAACATAACGCTTTACCAACGATCTTCGATCTTCGCTTTACCACGATCTTCTTACAATTAAAAATTTGTCTTTGAACCAATGTCTTAAACACTTTTAATGACGTCATCGTCATAACTAAAATGACGATAACTAACTTCATGACGACATGACGACCTGATGACATGACGTCACTCGACACACAGACACACAGACAACTTATTTTTATATATATAGAAGATAGATAAGTTGTTTGTCATTTGACTGACGTCATGTTTGTGTGTCGACGGACGTCATTATAAGGATTGAGCATTATGCCGTCATGAAGTTGTTTGTCGACTCACGTCATGTTTGTCGACTGACGAAATTACAGACCGGGATACAAATGACGACCGGGACACTGGAATATAAATGAAGACCGGGACACTCAAAGAGAAATTACAGACTGGGACACCGGGACACAAATAACGACCGGGACACAGGGAATTTAAATGACGACCGGAACACAGAGACACAACTACAACGGGGATGCTGGGGCACATGGGGGATATATAAATGACGACGGGGACACAGGGAATGTTCGATTAGCAATCACCATCAACAAAGCTCAAGGGCAATCATTAGAATAATGAGGTATAGATCTGAATGCGGATTGTTTTTCCCATGGACAATTATATGTTGCATGTTCAAGAGTCAGTAAACCTGACAATCTATTTATATACACAGACAATGGGACAGCGACGAATGTTGTATATTTGCAAGTTTTACGTAGTTAAAAACTATATATATTTATCTATATTCACAGGTGGGACACAGGGACACAACTACAATAGCGCGTAACGACTTACGCGCGGGGAGGGGGGGGGCACGAAGCGCCCCCACCAACTAGGTGTTGGGGTGGCGCAAAGAGCCACCCCAACAGCTAGTTATAAATATATAAAATTCATTCAGTTTATTGTTAATCACCCAAAACCAAAAATCTGAGAAAATTTGTCTGATTTTTGAAAAAAGCAGAAACATCCCATAAAAAGTAAGCGATGTTACTGAAAATCTCCTTATTAGATACGCCGTATCAGAGAACCCCACCATACAGTTTTCAAACTCCAATCTTGAAAGTGTGGAATTTCGCTTTTTATGGCTCTTGGTATTTACCAAGTTACATATAGCGATCGCAAATTCTGTCGGTCTGTCTGTCGGGCCCGGTTTTGCTAGTTTAGGCACTTCCATATAAGCTAGGACCATGAAATTTGGCAGGCATATTAGGGACCAGACCAGATTAAATTAGAAATAGTCGTTTCCCCGATTCGACCATCTGGGGGGGATTGGGGGGGACGGTTAATCGGAAAAATTAAAAAAAATGAGGAATTTTTACTTACGAACAAGTGATCGGATCTTAATGAAATTTGATATTTAGAAGGATATCATGTCTTAGAACTAATATTTTAAATCTCGACCGGATCCAGTGACATTGGGGGAGTTGGAGGGGGAAACCTAAAATCTTGGAAAACGCTTTGAGCGGAGGGATCGGGATGGAGCTTGGTGGGAAAATTAAGCACAATTCTTGATTCGTGAATGACATAAATGGACTTGATCTTCTCTCTTTGGGGGGGGGGGTAATTCGGAAAAGTTAGAAAAATGAGGTATTTGTAACTTATGAACGGGTAGTCAGATCTTAATAAAATTTGATATTTGAAGGATCTTGTGATTCAGAGCTCTTATTTTAAATCCTGACCAGATCCGATGACATTGGGGGGAGTTAGAGGCGGAAACCGGAAATCTTGGGAAACGTGAAAATTGAGGTATCTTTATCTTACGAATGCGTGATCGGATCTTAATGAAACTTGATATATAGAAAGATCTTATGTCTCAAACATATTTTGGTGGAAAAACTGGTAAGGATTCACTCAGTCACAAATTACAACTTATTTTTTCTTTATTAAGGGTGAAAATCTATTGGCAGGCAGCCAACAATGGGGAAGGCACACATTGTCCCATGTTTTTCCCTATTTAGCTCTTTTTCCTTTGGTTTCCTTGTAATTACTTTATAGTTCCAAATTTCCTGGGGGGTCATTTCCCCCCTGCCGGTGCCCATGAATATGTTAATTGTTAGGTGGTGGGATAAAAACTTCTTTTTCTTCCAACCAATTATCATTTATAACGCTTGTAAATTTTTGTTTTTGATAATCCAGGTGGTTGATCCTAACCCGTTGTGAATTTAATTTATTCACGTGTTATCTTGATCTTATCACGTTTGATAGTTCAGATGGTTCCAAAGAATCATTATTTTAATGTGTACCCCCCCCCTACCGGAAAAAATATTTTTGTAAACCCCTCCTCCTGAAAAAATTCTTAAGACGGCCGTGACCTCAACCCAAAAATAGGGTAAGATTAGCTGTATGTGAATGTTAGCCTATCTTCCAACTATTTAAAATGGGCAAATTTAATTGATAAAGGTTTTTCAATTTAAATTTTGGCGGCTTTTAGAAGCTCTAAGGTCACAAGATGTAACGAGGAACAGGGTAGATCGGGCACAAAGAATTTCAGTTGTTATCATGATTTTCTACTATGGTTATTTATCCCTAAACCCCAAATTCTCGCCGAAATCCACAATAAATTCAGAAGAAAACTCCTAATAAATTGTAAAAATCTTGATTTTTCAGATGGCGTAGTGGAAGGGCCGAACGCACGGGACATTAAAAGCCTGCACCATACCATTGTTTTTGTGATGTATACTCATTCTAAAGAAAAGTAAAGGCCATATTATTTTAAGATCAGAAGAAATAGAAACCTACAATAACTCAAAGTCAAAACAACCAGAAATTAAAAAATTAAAGAATTAATGAAACCAAAAATGAACTGTAATTAAATAAACAATCATAGCAAAAAAACATATAACAGATACTAATATAAATGAATAAATAGATCTCAAAACGAGTAAAGCTTAATTTGAATATACAAATCAAGCTGAAAGCGAACAAAAATATTTTGCTATTGAGGCATAAATGAAACCCAAAACGAGCAGAAATTAAATAAAAATCAAAGCAAACAAACAAACAATAGTTACTAATATAAATGAGTTAATGAATCCTAAAACGAGTGGAACCTAAATTGAATATGCAAATCCAGTTTGAAACGAACAAAAATCTCTACAAAGAAGAGTTTGGGTTTTGCCTCCTTCTTTCACAGTAAAAGTCTAAAACCTACTCATTTGATTGGAAATTGAAAGTTCTAATTCACCTTTTAAGAGTCAAAAAGGGATCCGATGGTGACTACCCCCCTCCCTCTCAACCATCTTTTCCCCAAATACGTCCAATCGAACTTTTTTATATACCCATTGTGTTCAATTTCTGATCATTTCAGTCCCCTCCAACGTTTTTATGACCACATCTCCCAGTTAAACCTATATGCCTCCGTGGCATAAGTTACAACCCTGCACCTGGCGAGGGGGGGGGGTATGTTGACAACGAAGTTTTTGTTATCTTATCGTTGAGGTATTTAAAACAAACTGGCTATCTCAAAATTTTCATTTGATTAATTTTAGGAAAAGAGGGTGTCTATGTCAGGGGGGTAGTTGCCCTCTGTTAACTTTTAACTCAAAAAGAATGTAATTAGAACTTTATCAAATGAGCCACCCTCGAAGTTTATGCGATCACTCCTTACATAAAAACCTTATACGCCTCCGGGGCATAACTCAAAAACACTCGCCCCCGAGCTCTGTGGGATGTGCGACCTGGAGTTTTTGTTATCTGATGTTTGAACTGTTAAAACAATGGCCGTCTCAAAATTCGTATCGGATGGATTTTGAGAAAACTGGATAGGGAGGGGGGGGGGCTAGTTGCGCTTGGATCTCTTTTTACTCTTAAAAGTGAAGTAGAACTTTCAATTTCTAATCAAATGAGCCACCTTCCAAGTTTATACGACCACCCCATACATAATAAACCATATACGTCTCCGGGCTACAACTTAACACTTGTCCCCAGGCTCTGGGAGGCTGTATCAACCCCAAAGTTTTGTTATCTGATGTTTGAACTATTTAAAAAAAAGGGCTATCTCAAAATTTGTATCGGATGGGTTTGGGGATAAAGGGCTATGGGGGTGCTAGTTACCCTCAGATCTCTTTTAACTTTTAAAAGTGAACTAGAACTGTCAATTTTCAATCAAAGGAGCCCTCTCCGAAGTTTTTACGAGCATTCCTACCATAAGAACCTTATATGCCCCTAGAGCATAACTTATAACGCCTGCTTCCGGGCCCTGGGGGGTTGTGTAGGCACCGGAGTTTTTCTTATCTGACACTTGAACTAATTTAAAAAAATGGCTGTCTCAAAATTTTTATCGGATGAATTTGGGGGGAAAAGGGTGTCAAGGGGTTATTTGTCCTCGGATCTTTTTTGACCCTTAAAAAGTGAACTAGAACTTTCAGTTTCCAATCAAATGAGCCCTCTCGTGAAGTTTATATGAGTATCCCTTTTATAAGAACCATATATGCCCCTTGGACATAACTTACAACGCCTGCCCCCGGGCCCTGGGTAGCCGTGTCGTCACCGGAGTTTTGTTATCTGACCTTTGAACTATTTTGAAAAATGACTATCTCAAAATTTGTGTCGGATGGGTTTGGGGAAAAAGGGTGTGCGTAGGAGTAGTTGCCTCCTCCGATCTCTTTTGCCCTCCGATTTGACCTCCAACCTCTTTTGACTATTTTAAACTGACCTAGAACTTTCAATTTCCAATCAAATGAAGTTTTATGCGACGACTCCTTCCATATGAAGTGCTTCTGAAAAAAAAAAAAAAAAAATCAAACATTGGAGTCATTTGGTCTTCACTATAGGCAACGCCATAGCGTTGTCTCTGAAAAGTTAACTAGAACTTTCGATGTCCAATCCAATAAGCCCTCTGAAGTTTATAAGAGCATCCCTTCCATGAGCACGATGTATGCCCCGAGGGCATAACTTACAATGACATCCCCCGGGGCCCTGGAGGAGGGGTGTCGACACCCGAGTTCTTGTTATCTGATCTTTGAACTATCAAATTTTTCATCTGATGCTTTGGGGGGAAAGGGCGTGGGAAGGGGGTCTAGTTAACCTCCGATCTCTTTTGACTCTGAAAAAATGAACTAGAACTTTTAATTTCCAATCAAATGCTCTCTGAAGTTTATCCGAGTATCCTATCCATAAGAACCATATATATCCCCGTGGCATAACTTACAAACACTGCCCCGGGCCCTGGGTTGTTGTGTCGACACCGGAGTTTTTGTTATGTGATCTTTGAACTATTTTTTAACAAAATTGCTACCTCAAAATTGTTATCGGATGTATAAGGGGAAAATGCTCGTGGGGGGACTAGTTAACCTCCGATCTCTTTTGACTCTGAAGAATGAACTAGAACTTTTAATTTCCAATCAAATGATCCCTCTCTGAAGTTTATACGAGCATCCTATCCATAAGAACCACATATATCCCCGTGGCATAACTTACAACCACTGCCCCGGGCCCTGGGTTGTTGTGTCCACACCGGAGTTTTTGTTATGTGATCTTTGAACTATTTTTTAACAAAATGGCTACCTCAAAATTGTTATCGGATGTATTAGGGGAAAATGCTCGTAGGGGGGGCTAGTTGCACTCTAATCAATTTTGATTCTTAAAAAGGGCTCTAGAACTCTCGATTTCCAATCGAATGAGCCCCCTTTGAAGTTTATACGATGACCCCTTCCATATGAAGTGTCCCTGGGAAAAAATAGTGTTGGAGCCGTATGGCTTTTACTATAGACAACGCTATATGATTACAGCGCAAGGCTCTTGCGCATCCCCGGTCGGATTAATCGGCAAACTGGTGCCGTAATAAGATTAGTTTCAAATTGTACATTGGAGAGTTAGTATCTATCGAGAAGTCTTTGTAAAGGAACTTAAAAGTTGGATAAGAAAGAGTTGTTTGTTGGATTTTACTGGTCCTTTTAGCAGTAATTTTCTGTTGACCAATTACTCTAAGTATATTATCTTATTGTATTAAATCTTATTTGCATTGTTGTTTTTATAGATATTCATAATTAATTTTACTAATTCATGTATTGCCTTCTTAATTTAAGTATAATCCAGGGAGGGTTGTGGGGTTTTAACCGCCTTCCCCCTGAGATTTTGCCCGACTCGTAAAAACCTAATGAAAATACATATAAACAGAGCTTAACGTGTTTTTGAAAGTTTTTTAACCCCTTCGCCCGAATAAAAATCTTGGGTACGCCCTTATTACGATCTGATTGAATATTATATAATCCACAAGCACCGATTTTCCACGATTAAGTTGGATAAATAAATTTTATTTTGTCGTTTTCTTCTTCCTTGACGCCGAATTTTTAATTAAAGTATGCGTTTTCGGTCGTTTTCGACAAAATAATATGCTACGTTTCCTCAGCCCCAAAATTATTTATGATTAGGTTAGTTAGGTCAAAAAGTGCTTAAATTTGAATTTGCGATAGAAGCGATTATTATATTCGTAAAGAGCATAAAAAAGGCATCGAGTAGTATACATTTAGATAAGTAAGTGTATTTTATAGCTAAATATACAACCGTGAACACACTACAATAACATAAACCAAAGGCACAAATAAAATGATCAGCGATCATTATAAAATGCTTATATGAAAAACTGCATTAACCTAATATCGGGTGGTATGTTCACTTTATTTGTAAGTCAAAAATATAAACAATGAAAAATTTATCCTGATTTCTTTCGAGTCTATATGGCTGTGGATTTTGTTTTAGGAAAGTGTTAAATGAGGAATCGATTGATGTTACTTATTCGGTATTATAGTATTCAGTTCAAAGGGGAGTTTACCCCCAAAATTACCTTTTTTATTGCCACATCATACCTATTCATTAGAAATCTGAGGGGAGCCCCCCTCCTTTTCAATTTTTGAAAGTAAAATACATTTTGGATGTTTAGTATTAAGACCAAGTGTTTTGTCAAATATCAAAGCTCTGGACCGTAGCCTAGTGGAGATTCAGGAACTTACGCGAGAATCACTTTCAGGGGGGCGAGACAAATTGGTAATAGCAGCAGCAATAGCAAATCTAATGGTTTTTATTTAGGGGGGGGGTTAAAATGATGGGGTCCTAGGGGCGAGGACAAGGTCTTTCTGGAAACCTGACTGTCAAGATTTCCCTTGAGATGGTGATGTCTGTCCACAGAAAAGGTCTTCATAACCCTCATGTTACCCAAAAGAACATATTGTATACAGTTTTTTCATGTTTATTTCCCCTCCTTCTGACCTTGCTACTGATTATTCTCCATTTACGGGAAATCGTTGTTGATTTAGGTCGCATTTCGACATATGCCCTGGCGACCCAATCCTACAGTCTTACCCTTTTCGCCTTCAAATTTTGGATATGTAAACTATGTTTACACCTACTGTAACTATGTTTACACCAGCCTTGAAGTTGATTCACCTGATCATTTTGTCCGTTGAAATCAAATTGTGGCTGTTGTAATCAGTATTTCAAAACTTGTTGCTATTACCGATAATACGGTTAACCCTTTCACTTTCCATCAAGTTGTATACCCTTATTATAATAGGCTATAACCTCTGTCAATTGTGAGATGGTTTTGGGATTGGTTTGGAGGAATTTTGAAAAGTACTTAATATGCAAATTTGCTTGCATTGAAAAAATGTGCTTCACGTAGGTAAAAACATCTCCTTCAAGCTGGAAATTCTGATTTTAGGGTGAGTCTTGACTTGTAGGACCCGGAGATATAGTCAGACAAATTTCTGACACATTTTGAAAAAAAAGGTCATTTTTTTTCAAAACATATCTGAACCACTATTACGTATGTCAAGCACTGGGGTAATAAATTCGAAGGACAGACACACCCAGTTCAATCTGAGTGCCTCTTTGGAGGCACTTGTGAACCAAGTTTGTATACAAATTTTAAAAAACACGCATTGACCGAGGTTAAACATGCTTAGACTTTAGAAATAAAGTAACATTCTCATACCTTAATACTAACTATTGATAAGTTAGGCAATCCTTGGTAAACAAATAATTTTATTAATGTCTGTTATTTTAAATGTCAATAGACCTTAATACAGTTCAGATTTTTTTTATTTTGGTTGCGTCAATTGAAGGGAGGGGCCTCTCAGTCTCCTTAGATTTACCCTCTAGATTTGGAAAACCTAATTTTGGGGGTATTATAGCTGAAAATGTCCTTTATTGATATTCTCATTGGAAAAGCCAGATATAAAAAATACATTTGCCCCCCCTCCCCCTGATTTTTGTAGTTTGACGCCGCTTATATCATACTCAATTTAATTATCTATTGGTGGGGATCTTGGGGTTAGGACTCAGTGGGGTCCTCAGTTGGAGTTAGGATCTTGGAGCGGGTACCCAGATGATAAGCTAAATTCACGTTTCACTCTAAGAAACTGCTGGCTAGAGTAGAAGCAACAAGTTTCATGTGTAGAACGATAGTTTGAAGAGTTTCAGACTTATTGCTTGAAGCTCCTGTTCGATTGGTGGGTTACCTATGTTGGGCTGCATGCGGTTCCCGGTAACTCGACCCCTGTTCAACTCAACCAACCTTCAACACAACCCCAATTCAATTCAACCTCTACTACAGGTTAAATTGAATTGAGTTGTACAGGGGTCGCCTTGAAGGGGGAGGAGGTTATATGCTCACCGTCAGCATCCACATACCAAGGGAAGGGGGCTTCTTGACCCGAACCCCTTGAAACCCCTTCGCGCACTTGTCATTTAGATTTTCAAATTTTTTATTGTGAATAAACCCCTGCCAAAGTCCTTTTATTATATTATTATGAAATAGTATATTATCTTAATATTATTTGTTATATTATTATTAATTTCATTTATAAATCATTATTAATATATTATATTATTTCATTATAATATTATATTATTAATAAATGCCCCAGACAAAAAAAAAACCTGAATACGTGCCTGTCAGACACTGTGCAAACTAAAAGGATAAAACCATACAGGTACTAATGTTCCTAGACCTTGAAGTATATCAACCATTTCGTGGTAACGAACTGTAGTAAGGAGCGACCCGGCTCAATAGTAACCGAAACTCTAAAAAACTGAATTTTTATAACAATAGTTACATCAAAAGAATCGCATTTTCATGCTAATTCTAAATATATAAGTTTCACTAAGTTTAGACTTACTTATCAAAAGTTACGAGCCTGAGAAAATTTGCTTTATTTTAGAAAATAGGAGGAAACACCCCTTAAAAGTCATAGAATCTTAACGAAAATCACATCATCAGATTCAACGTATCAGAGAACCTTACAGTACAAGTTTCAAGCTCCTATCTACAAAAATGTGTAATTTTGCATTTTTTGCCACAAGACAGATCACGGATGCGTGTTTATTTGTTGTTTTTTTTCCCCAGGGGTGATCGTATCGACCCAGTGGTCCAAGAATGTCGTGTGAGGGCTCATTCTAACGGAAATGAAAAGTTCTAGTCCCCTTTTTAAGCGACCAAAAAAAATGGAGGGCACCTAGGCCCCCTTCCACGCTCATTTTTTTTCCCAAAGTTACCGGATCAAAATTCTGAGATAGCTATTTTATTCAGCATAGTCGAAAAACCTAATAACTTTATCTTTGGGGACGACTTACTCCCCCACAGTCCCCGTGGGAGGGGCTGCAAGTTACAAACTTTGACCAGTATTTTGTTTACACATAGTAATGGTTATTGGGAAGTGTACAGACGCTTTCAGGGGGATTTTTTTGGTTGGGGGATGGGTTGCGGGGAGGGAGTTATACGGGGTAACTTTCCATGGAGGAATTTATCATGGGGGAAGAGAAACTCCATGAAGGGGGCGCACGTTATTTTTAGCATTTTTTTAAAGAGCAACAAAAAAATTAATATGAAAAAGTTTCTTCAACTGAAAGTAAGGAGCAGCATTAAAACCTGGAACGAACAGAAATTATTACGCACATGATGGGGTTCACCTCTTCCTAATACCTCACTCTTTACGCTAAAGTAATTTTATTGATTTGAACTGTTTATTCTACGGCCTTTGTTATTCAGGGGTCATTCTTAACGAATTGGGACAAAATTTAAGCTTTAGTGTAAAGAGCGAGGTATTGACGAGGCAGCGAATCCCCTCATATACGTAATAAAAACATACGAATTTAGAAGTTTGTTACGTAAGTTAGTTCGTAAGTTACGTTTTTCTACTAATAAAAACGTTCGTAAAATTAAAATTTCTAGTTGCCTTTTTAAGTAACCAAAAAATTGGAGGGTTACAAGGCCTACTCCCCCGCTCCTTTTTTTTCTCAAAATCGTCCGATCAAAACTATGAGAAAGCCATTTAGCCAAAAAAAAAAAATTAATCTACAAATTTCCTTTTAATTATTCATATGCAGAGAGCCAAAGTCAAAACATGCATTAATACAAAAACGTTCAGAAATTAAATAAAAAAACAAGTTTTTTTTTACTGAAAGTAAGGAGTGACATTAAAACTTAAAACGAACAGAAATTACTCCGTATATGAATGGGGCTGTTACCTCCTCAAAGCCCCGCTCTTTACGCTAAAGTTTTTTACTGTTTTAAAAAGTAGAGTTGATAGAAAGAGTCGAACTGTAGCGTAAAAAACGTGGCGTTGAAGAGGGAGCAGCCCCTTTCATATACGGAGTAATTTCTGTTCGTTTTAAGTTTTAATGTCGCTCCTTACTTTCAGTAAAAAAAACTTGTTTTTTTATTTAATATTGTTAGGGATATGGACACTTAGGCTCCTTTTTACTCAAGGATCATTAAAATTGACTGTTCCAGCAAGTGTCACAAGTAATAAAAATGATTACGCCAAGTATAAAAATGTCCGACGTTCAACGCCAATTCTTCATCTTGTGCCATCGTGGTCTGCTTTATTGTAGTCTCTTGTATTGACAAATACCATATTCATAGTTTGTATTATTATATGACAATACAGTGATATTGACATTCAATTCACCACGCGATTCTGTATATGGCTTAAGTGATTTAACTTTGAAAACGCGACGATTCTCTTGAAGGGTTTGCACCACAATGGACCGAAAAACCATGATTTTTAAAGGTTTCGGGACACATTCTTCTATAATTTATAATATATAATTAATAATAATTTAATTAATTATAAATTAATTATACTATGCTTATTTAGGAATTTCTTTTCAGGTGGGGGGGGGGGTCCTCAAAACAACATTAAACTGGCAAATTATACGGAAATTACTGAAGAATATACAACTACTCATAAAGATTGTGGTAATTCAGGGGAGGTGAACTTGCCTGTCCCTACCCCATTCAAAATATATTTCTGTGTATAGAAATTCGATTTTAATGTTTTGCTCATAAAAGCTAGTGATGCAGTGAAAAAAAAATATGCAATTTTCTATAAAAGACATTCCGTTTGGAGGGTGGTACTTGAAAACTTATAGTTATAAGTTGGATCGAAGACTTATAGTTATAAATTTTCATATTTGTAAATAGTTTTCCTGCTGTTACATAGAATTACCTGTGTATTTCAGTTTATTGTAAAAATCATATGCTAGAATGTATTTGAGGGGTGAGGGCTGAAGTTTAAAAAATAAAAAAAGTCCGGGTAAACGATATAGGAATTGTAGCATAAGTCAAAAAACACATGCATTCCAGGGAAGAAGCTCCAACCGGAAAACCTCTCTCCCCTCGCTCGCACCTGAGGCAATTCGCCCATACCTCGAATAGCCACTACAAACAAGCTAAACATCGTCGGTGAACGAGGTCAGTGGCGGGTTATTTGGTAATTTCTAGTCTTCTCTTGTTGAATGGTGAAAAGTGTTTAAATTAGAATTTGACCTTATTTTTAGCTTATCTAGTTACCAACCGCTTTCATTTTGAACATTCCTCGTAATAGGTGAGCTTCTGAATTTAGTTTCACTTACCTGAAAAGTTTACAACCTTTCCAGTATACCTGAATTTTAAAAGTGAACTTTTAAAAAGTGAAATGATTTCGGTACTCCCCCTGCCGCGAGCGGACTCGCCAAACCAAGTGGAAGCTCAGGCCACAGGGGCAATTGCTTTATGAAAGACCCCTCGAAAAAAACTTCATCGTCCGCTTTTTTGGGTGTAAGAGAATGCAAGTTCACAAAAAAGAGCATATGCCAAAATGTTGACCATCGGATTACAGGCACGTATGGAGAAGGGGAGGGGGTTAACCTTAAGACCAACCTTCCCCAGGAATTTTGAAAGCATTTTCTATGTTTGTGTGTAATGATCCAAATTTCTGTTTCGTTCGGAATTTTTTTTTAAATTGGACTTGGCCGTGGGGAATAAATTTTCGCCCTAAATTTTAATTCACTTAGTTTTTGGGAGTTTACATTAAGTTTAAGATACGTGAAAGTTTTCGGTATCGGATAATCTTGGAGAATCTGACACTTTGTGTATCTGTGTTCAGTCGAGGGGGCACCAACTTTCACAAATCACGTAAACCGGGCGGCGCTTGCCAAACGTGACCAAAGTATAGCAAGCGTTGCGGGGACCGTGCTGCGGCTCACGAAACTGCAATGGCACATGTGACGCCCCAAGATAGTACACCAGGTGGGGGAAAGTGGGTTGCCCTTCGGATTCAGTCCCTTTTTAATGTGTCCAAATTATCAGGGTCTATTAAACTTGGACAACCTTGAACGTATATTGATCAGGAGCTGCGTAACTTTGCCAGTTTAGCAACACTATCATTAAACCCTATATTTATTGTTAACATATCATGCTTTCATTAAAAATGTCGTCAATTGCTAAAGCCTTAGACCCTAAAAAACTTTTCTTTCTAACTCATTTTCTAAAAATCAGTATAGAATATATATATAATCTCAGATGTAAATGAAATAGTATCAAATGTAAACTGGTTACAATCCGACAGCGTGGATGTGTATACTAGATCAACCTAAATTGGTGAGCCCAATTATGTTTGAACATATATTTATCAGTCTCTAAGTAAATTAGCTTTTTTGGCAACACTGTCATTAGACCCTGCATTTACTGTAAACATATCCTACATTCAATCAAAATGCCGTCAATTACTAGAGCTCAAACGCCCAAGGGTAGTTCTGCCTCTTGACTTTTATTAAAAACCTATATCTCGTATGTCATGTAATTTTTGACAGATTTTCTGATTTAATGAATAGTTTCGGTTGGGCCATATGTTCTTCGTTTAGTCTTTTCTCTGTTTACGACGTATAAGAACTTCAACACGTGTTAGGGTTATAGACCAAAATTGGAGGAATATTGTAAATTTTGTAATTTTGACATTTGATCTGAAGGAACGATCATTGTGATGGATAAAGATACCTCTGGTTTCTTTCAAAAGGTTATTTTAGTCTTCCCTTTATTTCTAATAAGTAAAAAAAAATAATACATATATCGCGTTTTTTGATTAGGAAAAAGATTTGAATAAAACGATTCAGGGAGTGTCATTTAAACATCTGGCTAAATTAAGATTTTTCGTGGGTATGGACCCCAATATGTACATAGGAATCTGAGGGGGAGGGCGTAAAAGATTTTTTTATTACAGAATATTGAAATTTTGAGTGAAAGGAGGGTTTACAGCTCCGAAGCCCTCCTATGTGGTCTGTCGACATCCGGATAAAGGACATTAGGTTTAGCTTTTTATGTTTATTTTGTATGTTTGGATCGTACATTTTACACATAGATGAAAAAAACGGTTATGGGTTATCAGAGACGTACACAAGTTTTTTCAGGACGGTTGGGGGGGTGGGTACCTAGAAATTTTTATCAGGGGTTTTAAGTTTTTTTTCACTCATTTTAAGAGCAATTTACGAGTCGAAGAAGTATTTTTTAGTTTCTTATGATAAATTGTCTTTTTTACCTGCATTTCACGACATCATGAACATTGGATGAATCGGAGGTGGAATGGGTTGCCAACCCAGACCCCCCGCCTCTCCTGAATACGGCCATGTGGGCTACTTATTAATTGTAAATTTGGTGTAAATCAGGCGACTAGGGAATGTTGGGTAAACTAGTACTACTGATCCACGAAAAATATTGAAATATATTTTGCTTTGGTGCCTTACCTAGGAAATCACCCTTAATTCAATCTTCGTATCTACTATAAAATATATATTATAAATAATTCTTCACGGAGATTGTATCTTAGTAAATGGGTGTTGGGTAAAATCGTGATTACTATTAGGTGGTGCCAGGAATAATATCATTACAAGTACTGATCTTGGGGATATACAAGGCTTTTTACGATTAGTGTTTATCATATCAGCAAACTTGTTTGTATATTCACTCCTTTTTGGGGCTTGTGAGTTGTGATCCTTAGAGTGTCTTACTGAAGCTCAGAGTTTGTTTTTTTTTAGGTTTGATGAGTCCTGAAATCCCTAAACGATGAGAATTGAAGAATGGGTGCAAGCATGGGAAAAAACAACTCATTCCTCGAATCATTACCATCCGGACACGGACCGCTGCACATAGTTATGCTGGGTCTTGACAGTGCAGGAAAAACGACTGCACTCTACAGACTTAAATTTGATCAGTATATGAACACAGTGCCAACAATTGGATTTAATTGTGAGAAAATAAAAGGTGCCACGGGGAAATCTAAAGGAGTTCAATTTTTGATATGGGATGTAGGAGGTCAAGAGAAGTTACGGCCGCTGTGGAAGAGCTATACAAGATGCACAGATGGTATTGTTTTTGTCCTGGACAGTGTGGACAGTGAAAGAATGGAGGAGGCTAAGATGGAGCTTGTACGTACTGCTAAGTCACCAGAAAATGTGGGAGTCCCTGTACTAGTCCTCGCAAATAAGCAAGATTTGCCGGGTGCCAAAGACACAAAAGAGATTGAATCTTCGCTAGGTCTTAACGATCTAGGCTCTAATCAATTATTTCATGTGCAGTCAACTTGTGCAGTTACTGGTGAAGGTCTTGATGAAGGGCTGGATGCTTTGTATGACATGATCCTTAAAAGACGAAAGTGTTTAAAGGCTAAGAGAAAACCTAAGTGATGTGCTTGATATAATTCTATAAATGCTCATAACTTTTTTCAATTTTTCTAAAACGTGTTGTGGCGTACTAGTCTTTTGATACATGGCTGCTAAGAACTGCCATGAACCAAAGAGATTTAGTTGGATTGGTACTTATTCTTACATTGATTATGAGTTTATCGTGTGCTCATGAGTTTGGCGGTGTATTCTAATACTCTTATAAACAAACAAGTTGCTTAGTTCTTTTATTTTTGGATGCCTGAGTTCAGTACATCTTCTGTTTGAATAATTGCTTGTTTCTTAGACTCTAAGAAGTTAAGTGACGGGAAGTTAAATCATTAAGTGCTTGTGGATGGTGCACTAAATGTTCACGGCAAGAAATCGTTTGGTGTCCGATTTGTTTGTGGATTTTGGCTGGCTGTAAACAATTTAAGAAGTTAATAATAGGCCCCATGTCGTCGCGTCGGTGTGAATTTAACCCCAGAGAACAGCGTTTCTTGTTCTCCGTTGATCATCAATATAAACTGTCGTGTTTATTTTTTGCTTGATGATTTGAAAATCTAACGTCATTGGTAAAATTGCTGAAAATTTGAGAATTTTAAATTCCGTTCCTTTGGTGGGAATTCAAGACGCAAAATGTATATGGTCAGTGTTTATGTTGGAAATTCTAAGGCAATAATTGAGTTTATAGATGGATTTTAATCCTCATAGAAACGCGTTGAACATTTAGTTATTCTAATGATGAATTATCCGAATTTTTTGAATTTTTATTAATCTCTTGCAATTTAAGAAGTTGATGAGAATCGATGTTATTTTTGGTGGTACCGTTTGTGCATAATGTTTAGCAGTGATAATTCACTACAGCAAGTGGTTTTCATATTACGTTTCAAAAATATACGAAGTTAAAATCATTCGTGGGAATTTAAGGCATGAAATGATTTCCTGACAACGGAGTTTGCGCACGAAGCTCTCCAACAATAATTTACGTAACGGATAAGAAGATTGATGTGAAAATTAGTTGCAATATTCTCTAGGAGAGGAAACAGGTAAGATACTATTTAGGTGGTCTTTGACCTCTTGCTGTGACTGCTTGAATTATAGCTTCATGTCTGTCATTTGTAAACGATGGGAATTTGTGTTATTTCTGGCTCTAATTTTTGTTTCATAAATATCAGGCCTTAAGTAAGAAGGTGCTTTTTGCACCTCTTATTAATTTACATTAATGTTGAACTAGTAGTAGTAATTTTTCCGCACGATATTTCACTACAGGATAATATTTTATATTTTATTTCGAAAATAAAAGAAGTTAATATGACGAATGGGAATTTAAAGCGTAAAATAATTTACTACAAACACCGTTTGCGCACGAAAAGTGATGCTATGATTTCTGGTTACTTGTTAATTATTCAGAACACACCCAAGAAGTGAAATTAGGTTGATTTTAATGAAATATACCAAAATATAATGAAAACATAACGCTTTATTAACAAAACTATGGTAACTAATGCAGAGTTATTGAAATATATCTACAACAGAGAGTTATGCCCAGAATGCATTATATTAAATACCTAACCCCTAACTTCCTATATATATATATATATATATATGTATATATATATATATATATATATATATATATATATATATATATATATATATATATATATATATATATATATCTATATATATAAAAATAAGTTGTCTGTCTGTCTGTGGGTCTGTGGATCTGTGGATCAGGTGACGTCATGTTTCGGCTGACGTCATGAAATTAGTTGCCGTCATTTTTGTTATGACGATGCTTAGTATATTGTAAAACACATTAATTTGGTTAATAATATACCATTTAAAACACCAAAATGAACATGCTGGAGTAGTCACTCGGTGAGAGAGGGTGTCAGAACGGAGAATGAAGGTCCCAGGTTCAAATCCTGGTTAGGCTAAAAAAGGTAAAAAACTAAAAAAAAAACTGAAAAAACTAAAAAAAGGCAAAACTAAAAAAAAAACTAAAAACTAATAAAAAAATAAAAAAGCCGAAAAACTAAAAAAACTAAAGAAACTAAAAAAAGGAAAAAACTTAAAAAACTAAAAACTAAAAAAAAACTAAAAAAAAGGAAAAATGAAAAATAGAAGAGAAAAAGAATACTAATAAAATTAAAAATAAAAATAAAAAAAAATAAAAAAGATTAAAAGCTAAAAAAAGGTAAAAACCAAAAAAAACTAAAAAGAAAAAAAGGTAAAAAACTAAAAAAAAAATTCATCTAAAAAACTAAAAAAAAACTAAAAAACGTAAAAACTAAAAAAACTAAAAAAGTAAAAAAAAAATAAAAAAAGGAAAAAACTGAAAAATAAGCGGGATATAAAACAGGGGGATATAAATGACGACCGGGACATAAGGAATATAAATGAATCAGAAAATACAACTCATGTTTCCAAATGACGTCGTTTGGAGCCCAAATTGAAAATCCAGATCAATTTATGTCTACTTTCAAAGTAAAAGGGCAAATTTATCATAGAGCAGGGTCTCTTCTACCATTCTCAGGCGAGAATCATAAATTTTTACAATTGTACCTCATCAGTGATAGAAATTCTGAATTGAATGCACGTTGCGAAATTTCTCCCAACATTGAAAGGACAATCGTTTCCCAATTACAACATCTTTTCCACGAAAATAATAATTTAGTGCGTCTGTTCAAAACAGCCATCGATTTGATGCCTACTTATACGCATAAAATTGTTATTTCCGCTGACAAAACGCCTCCTGGCCAACATGTGCGTAGATACAATGCTCCAACTATCGACGAAGTGGCCATCGTTATGGTCGGTGATCAGTTTTTACCTCGAGATATTATTCTCAGGGTTTCCACCACACGTGCTACAACTAAAAATAGGCCTACCAATAATACTTTTAAGAAATATAAACCCACCAAAGCTTTGCTATGGCACTCGACCTGCCGTAAAAAAAAACAATGGAAAACCTAATAGAGGCCACAATCTTGACAGGGCCTTTTGAGGGTGAGGCTGTTCTTATTCCTCGCATTCCCAAGATTCCAACGGATCTGCCTTTTCAATTTAAAAGATTGCAATTCCCAATTCGATTAGCATTTGCAATCACCATTAACAAAGCTCAAGGTCAATCATTAGAAAAATGTGGTATAGATCTTAATACTGATTGTTTTTCCCATTGACAATTGTACGTTGCATGTTCGAGGGTCGGTAAACCTGACAATCTATTTATATGCAGCGACAATTGGACAGCGAAGAATGTTGTATATTCGCAAGTTTTACGCAGTTAATTTGTATTTTATCTATCTATCTATCTATCTCTATAAAAACGAGTTGTATGTATGCATGTTTGTTTGTTTGTAAAAAGAGCGTTTGCATATGATGTCATTATTAGTACATACGGCTTTGTATATGCAGAGACAATGGGAAAGCCAAGAATGTTGTATATTCGCAATTTTTACGTAGTTTAACTCCTGCAGACGAAATGAATGCTTGCCTAAAAAATTCTAATTTATAGGCACACGTAAAAATATTAAAATTAACTACAAATATGCGTGTCCGATTGCAAAACGATGACTCTGGTCAAACAGTAGACTCAATTTCAGGACGTATACAACTACCTGCTGATTTCTGTAATTTAGTGACGTCCAAAAATGAATTGATTGAAAAAGTATTTCCGAATATTCTAAAAAATTATAAAAATAATAAATGGCTAAGTGAAAGAGCGATTCTCGCACCCAAAAATATAGACGTCCACGAAATCAACAATATTGTTTTGAACAAGATTCGAGACCAGGCAGTCCTTTACAAGTCAGTCGACACAGTTTTGGAACCAAATGAAGCGGTTAATTATCCATCTGAATTTTTAAATTCCATAGATCCTTCAGGGTTTCCACCACACGTGCTACAACTAAAAATAGGCGTACCAATAATACTTTTAAGAAATATCAACCCACCAAAGCTTTGCAATGGCACGCGACTTGCCGTAAAAAAAAACAATGGAAAACATAATAGAGGCCACAATCTTGACAGGGCCTTATGAGGGTGAGGCTGTTCTTATTCCTCGCATTCCCATGATTCCAACGGATCTGCTTTTTCAATTTAAAAGATTGCAATTCCCAATTCGATTAGTATTTGCAATCACCATTAACAAAGCTCAAGGTCAATCATTAGAAAAATGTGGTATAGATCTTAATCCTGATTGTTTTTCCCATGGACAATTGTACGTTGCATGTTCGAGGGTCGGTAAACCTGACAATGTATTTATATGCAGCGACAATTGGACAGCGAAGAATGTTGTTTATTCGCAAGTTTTACGCAGTTAATTTGTATTGTATCTGTCTATATAAAAACGAGTTATGTAGATGCATGTTTGTTTGTTTGTAAAAAGAGCGTTTGTATATGACGTCATTATTAGTACATACGGCTTTGCATATGCACAGACAATGGGAAAGCCAAGAATGTTGTTTATTCGCAATTTTTGCGTAGTTTGAAACACATATATAAATCTATCTATATTCACAGGTGGGACACAGGGACACAACTACAATGACGCATAACTAATATGGCGCGTAACGACTTACGCGCACGGGGGGGCTTGGGGGGCGCGAAGCGCCCCACCAACTAGGTGTTGGGGTGGCGCGAAGCGCCACCCCAACAGCTAGTATATATATATATATATATATATATATATATATATATATATATATATATATATATATTAAATCATTTAATTAAAGTATACCTTCCCTGTCAGGATAGGCTATAACCGATTGCAGAGAGGCAAATCGGTTTAGTCATATCTTACAGAACGAAATTATTGAGTGTGTTCTGAATAATTAACAATTACCGATTTCTGTAATGACTGAGGAGACTTAAGAAACTTCAGTGTTAATATTCTCAAGGAAAGGAAGTAGATTTGGGGGGGGGGGGGGTTCTGACCTCGGTCTGTGACTGCTTCTATTCTAGGCTTTGCAGAGGATTGTGATATTTTTATTTTAATCGTGTGCACTTATGCACAAATACTTAGGGTTTGAAGGAGGGCGGTGTATATCAGGGATGCTCACATCATGTGGGGATGTGAGTAGGACTAATATTCAGGATAAAGGATCCGCAAGGGACCTTAGCTAATGACGGGAACTTTTATGACGTTTTGTCACTTGTAACCCAAAAATGTGTTACCATCTACCCTGGTTTTTTTAAGCGCTAAAAGTATGTCATATCAGAAGCTTACTCACTAATCCAGATGCTGGTGCGTTTCAGTACGTTTCAGTTCAGTGCGTTTCATCTGAAGATGGGAATTAGAAGAGGTCAAGGCTCCCCCATAGTGAAAAGGCAACAGTTCACAATATTATAAATCGGTGAAACAGTTAACTAAATGAGCATTTGCAACACGGCCGTCTTATAAACTTTTTTTGGCGGAAGGGGGGGAAGGTTCAGAAAGAATTTGACAAAACACTTAAAAAGTTTGTTTACGTGTATTTTGTTCCTTTTATACGGGTCCGACTAAAATTTCGAGGATGGACTCTTGCCGGATACCCCCCCCCTTCTAAATACGGTAGTATCTGAAGATGGGAATTAGATGAAGTTAAGGCTCCCCTTTGATGAAAAGGCAACAGTGCACAATATCATAAATCAGTGGAGCAGTTAACTAACGAGCATTTTCAACACGGCCGTCTGAAGTACTTCTGTTTGGTGGGGGGGGGGGGTAAAAATTGATAAAACACTTCAAAAATTTGTTTACGTATATGTTGTTTCTTTTATGCGAATCTGACAAAAATTTCTGGGAGAGACTCTTGGCGAATGACCCCACCCCTTAAATATGCTCTTGATATCCAGACTTTTTACGGAGTTAGAGTTATATCTATGATTTTGTGCTTGCAGTCAATGACTATAGTGTTTGTTATTTCCAGCATTTTTAAATGAGTTCCCTGGGACATTTAACGGAAAATTTTATCTTCTTTTATTTCTCCTGTCTTTGTCTGGCAAAAAAAAATGTATGTTGATAGGTAACTTTTTAAAGAGACATTTTCGTGCAACTTTCTCCCCAAACAACACTTTCCATGCTCTGAAGCATATTTTTGGAAATAATTATTTCCTGTGTTTCCGTTTAGACGTCTTTTGAGACGCTCTCAAGTCTTGTAATATAAGCTTCGTATAATCTCTTGAGCATGTCTTCGCCCTCGTTCAAAAGAACCCTTTAGTTATTAGTCCCCTCTGTCTCAGTATTTTTTTCAATCTTTATCTCTTAAAAACTGGGAATTTCTTGGAAAACATGCTTCAAATTTCTTGCTCCAAAGAATAGGATTGATTGGCGAATGTTCGTTTTCTTTTCTCTTTTCTTTGCAAGTTTTTTATGACTTTCATTTTTATGATGGACTCCAATAAAATCGTTTAATAGTTGAGTTTGCGGAGGAAGAAGGGTGTATGTAGAAAAACAGAAGAGAGAAATGCAACTAAAAAAATAGTAAAAAGTTGAACATGTTTTGTTGCATGAATTTTACGGTATTTTTGGGAAGGAGGAGAGAGTCGATGATTCTTCCCTGGTATTATATCAGAGAAATTGTAGTTTCTGATTGACATACTTGTAGGCCAATATTAGGCTATATATATATATATATATATATATATATATATATATATATATATATATATATATATATATATATATATATATATATATATATATATATATATATATATATATATATATATATATATATATATAATGTTGGGGGCTAACGGAATCTTACGTTGGTTCTCAGGGTGTCACTTTTCTGTTTGAACATGCACAAAAGTGACTTGTTTAGCAACATAGGTGCACACAGGTGTGTCCTACTCCGTTGTGTGTATCTGGGGGTACATCTCGCTTGATTTTGAGAAATACTTTTTGTGGTATTTTCTTCGAAAAATGCCTCTTTTGGTATTTTCATTAAAAAAAAATTACCTCCCGTAGATTTTTACAAATATATTTTATCCTCCCCCTCCATATTTTGTGGATTGATGCCACTTTTTCTATTTGGGTAGGCCAAAAAAGGTTACAGAATTTGGTAAATGCTGGTAAACTTTGTTGGCAAAACACCGAAAATGGTTTATCAGCTCCTTAGTTTTCAAACGTTCCTGAGGTCCAAAAATGGTCATTTCCTCTTCCCTGCGTGGGTATGTCTAGAAAAGTGCGCAAGCACTTCTAAACTTTACAAGGACTGAATTTTCCCTCATTCCCCCATGTACAAAAGTTTGAGTGCCGTCGTCAACCCCTTTTCTTGTGTACGAATATCTTCCCTCGATTAAGTTTTTGTTCATAGTTAAAAAAATAAAAATAAAAGAAGCCGAGTCCAGGGGGTAGGGTTTGACTCCCTCCCCCCCCAAATTTTTGTCCAACTCGTAAAACGTAACAATAAAGAATATAAACAAATTTTCGATATGTTTTTAAGTTTTTTTGCCCCCCCCCCCAAAAAAAAAAATCCTAGATACGTTGTTTGGGTAGTCTTTATCAGCTATGGCATTCCTTTGCTGTTTTTTTTTTAATTCTTTCCCGGAATATTGGGAATTTCCTGGAAACTTTCTTCTTGTATAATTTGATTTTCTGGTTCCTAGGATGAAGTTAATCGACACTTTTCTCTTTTTGGTTTTTATGCCATGACTTTCTGTGAGTAAATATACTTTCAGGAAAGCTTCTAGTAGTGTAGATTTTTTGGATGAATGCAGAAATTTAATAGATTATACAGAACAAATAAGTTAGTGATACTTTATTTTAATATGATTCTGCATTAATATGGTGGGTAATTTGTTCTAAAGTTCTTGCAATATTTTATGTTACAATTTACCGAATATTTGTTTACCGTCATTACTGTTACATTTTACCGAATATCTTTTTAACCGTTATTACCATTACTCTTTTTTTTACCGAATATTGTTTTTACCGTTATCACCGTTACTTTTTTTTAATGCGTTATAGACACATTTGAAAGTTTCAGTCTGAAATCGGTCAATCAGTGACAGAGACCAAAGGCATTTTTGGTAGGCCCAAGGGTTGGAAAAGGGCATTTCCAGGTCTAAATATTTGGATTTCTGTTCATTTTAGTATACTTGCATACAAAGGTAATTTTTCCACCATAAAAATGGTGCATAAGACCCCCCCCTCCTGGAAAACTGGAAAGGAGCTGTCTGAAAAAAAAGGTTCATATCAACACTATCCCAACCTCTTTAGAAAAAAAATGAAATTGATGTTTACTTTCTTAATAAACACAATTATAACTCTTTACATTTTACATCTACTGCACAAATGGAAAAATATACGTTTTGGTTGGCGTGCAGTAGTAAAATTTAATCATTTTCTTAACACACCAAAAAAATAGCACAATAAATAACTAACAAAAAAAGAGAAAAAAACACACCACAAAAAACACAAAACCAAAGATCATCCTCCTTCACATTATCCCCTAAAAAATAAATGTATACCTCCCAACAGCCCTACTCCCTCACTACCACCCATCAGCCCTACTCCCTCACTACCACCCACTCCTCCCTACCACCCCCAACCAACCAGACCTCCCTACCACCTCCAATCTCCTCACAAATAAATACAATTTCAACTAATCTTTATTGAATAAATTTTTATTCTCCTTGTTATGACTCCAAATAAAAATCCTACCTCTTAATGGAATATTCTTAGTTATAACACATCCCCCTGAAGTTCATTTATTAATCTTGGCTGTGTTCTCCTAAGATTCCAACATAACTGCAAGCAGGAGGGTGAAGATTTTCCCAAAGATTGACCTGAACAACCCCCTTTCAAACTCTTTAGAAGATTTTTAAGAACATGATTATATCCCCTTAGAAAACTTCTTCAGAAGCAATCCACTAACGTATTTCTTTGCTCCTTATTCCAACTCCTAAGAAACCCCTGTCTATTTTGTTGTATTCCATGGAAATTTATTCCAGAATCTCTAGTTATTTTACTGTGTTCGTCATAACTGCAATTGCAGGGGGGCTGGGGCAGCGCAAACGATTTTCCTGTAAAACTTGGAAGAGAGTAGGCCTATGTTTGTATCCCTCCGCCCCTGTAGGAAAAATCCTGTTTGGTTCATACCTCTTTGCGCCTGTACCTTCAAGGATGTTCTTCTCGGTTTAAGACTGTTTTAAATAACTTCGTGCAAGGGGAGGTCTCTTTTGGCTTCTATCCAATTTTTTTCTAACACAGGTTAATAAGGTATTCCTGGAAACCAATAAGGTATTTAAGGAAACCAGAAAAATGAAATTTCCTCTGGATATCCTGTCTTTTGCAAAAGATATCTTGTCTTGGGAGAGGTAAACAAAGCACCCTCTTTTATATTTGCTCTAGGAGTAATTTTCAATTTTACCCGCATGCTTGTTTCAACCGAAAAGGTTTCAATTGATTTTTGACTGGTTTCATGGGACGTATGGAGGACCTCCAGTTTCTCAGGATTTGAATATTAAAACGGTTTCCTATGCAGGATAGTCGGCTATTACGTAGGCTATCCTGTTTGTATTCATGGTTTCATCTGTATGTAGAAGTCTGACCCCCCTGAGAGTTTATAAGGGAGGTGTCGAAGCAATAAAAAAATTGTGGTTTTGGTAGGTGTTTAATACTTAGGCTTGCCTGCTGCAAGTAAAAAAGATTCATATTTTGAGCAAGAATATTTTTGTCTAATTCTTATATTGACTTTTATTTACATAATAAACAGAAATATAAACTATTACAAATATAAATCACTACGCTAGGGAAAAATTTAAATATTGCTAACGCCTAGTGATTAACTACATAAATGTTCCTAAAGGCATCCTAAGTTAAAAATAATAATAAAAAAGCTACATAAATAAACCCACTCCGATCCCCTCCCCCCCCCAAAAAAAGGTAAAAAACTAATTCCCCAACAAATACTCATTTTTAAACTGTGGGAGGTGCTCAGTCTCCCTAACACTCACAGGAAGTGAATTCCAGACAGAAGGGCCAAGATACTTCAAAGTAAAACCAGATCTTACACTATTTTCAATACCCACAACCCAGTCATCACATCTTCTTGTATTATGCTCATGAACAGAACTTCTAAAACAGTAAAACTCATTAAAAGTTTCCGGCACTAGATTATGCAAATAATTAAACACAAACACTGCCGCTTGATAGTCCCTTATCTGTCCAACATTGAGTAGCCTTAGAGACTTAAAGTATGCACTGGTGTCTTTAACATTTTTTACGTACTTCCCAATTATTCTTGCTGCTTTATTTTGTAGAATTGGCACACGCTTGTAATTAAACTAAAAAATGCTGCTCCAAACTAAACGTCCGTATGGTATATACGGGTAGATTATTGCAAAATATATCGTGCGAAGAGTACGTTCCGGCAGAATATGCTTCAGTCTTCTGAGGATGCCATCTCCACGTGCAATTTTGGCGGAAATAATGTCGCTATGATGCTTCCACGATTGATTAGAAGCCATATGTACTGCAGTGATTTAACTTGTAAAATAGGCTTTTCACCTAATAGGACTTTACTACTTACATCAACAGAATCACCCACTCTACAGAATGTCAGTAAAAACGTTTTCTTTACATTCACGCACAGCGAACTTATACTTTTAAACACATCTAATCTTTTGAGAGCATCATTAGCTTTTACTATTAAATCATCAACTGATTTTGCAAATACTGTAAGCGCAGTGTCATCTGCAAAAGAAGTAATACGTGCATCCTGCAGGTAAAAGCGCATCATGTCCACATAAACTAGATAAAGTAAAGGGCCCAGCAAAGAGCCCTGAGGTACACCTCACTTCACAGGAAAAGACGATGAGACTTTAAGGGACCTACTGTAAAGATAGCTCTCAAACCATCTTAGACAAACTCCATTTATTCCATGACTTCTCATTCGATGAAACAATACTTGGTAGTCAAACGCTTTTCTAATGTCAATGAAAATAGACATAGGTACGTTACCTGAGTTTAATGCACAGTTAACACTTTGAACCAAGTGTTTTAATGGGGGCGAAAGAGGGTACTGTTGATTTAGGTACTAAGCAAATGGTAGTGAAGAAAAGTAACTTAACTATTTAACTAACACGCTACCTGGGAATTTGAAACATTACGCAATACATTATAAGTAATAAACGCACATTAAACGGTCATAAATATAAGTTCTGGTGCTGGGCTTTTTACGAAAATTGTCAGTAAAGAGCTGGTGCAGACGACAGTAGTATAAAGTAAACAAGCTTTCGAATGAGCAAAGGTGAATGTTGTATACACTCAGTTTTATTCATCCAAATTCACCTCTTATGCTGCAGTATAAATCCCCCTTCACTTCTCCCAACCGCCACGCCCATCACAGATTGTTCAATCTCACAATTGAACCAAGCTCTATTCTAATAGTCCACTTGCTCGTAATTTTTAATGGATTTTGACTCTGTAAGATTTAATTTTTTTTGTACTAAAATTTAATATACGTGATGTATTAAAATATTATTAAAAACTTTTTATTAAATTGATTTGTTTGCGGGTTCACCGATTTATGGTAAAACATAGCATTGATATCAGCGGGCCACACAGAGCCGAAACAAAAATCATAGGCAGCACAATAGCGCTCTAAGTAAAGATACAGGATAGGTATTACACATAGATTGTACATTCTGACATGTTGTCCACATTTAATATTTGAAATTATTCGAAAAAGTTAAATTATTAACTTATCCGTTGGCCATTGTTTAACGAAGAATAAAAATGACCTTCCCCTTCGTATCTTCGTAAAAAAAAAAAACAATTCTATAAAAATTGCGCTTACAATTTTCTTGTGTAAATCAGGTAATGGGATATCCAGTTCCGGAAGGGGGTTACTCTGAGAATCGTTTTTATGTTTATAAGTCACTTTACAAGCTAAGCTTGGTCTCCCAGTGTTGCATGATAAAAGTGATAACAATAGAAAAAGAGAATGGGTTGGGACCGCTATAAGTAAAGATACAGGATAGGTATTACACATAGATTGTACATTCTGACATGTTTTCCATATTTAAAATTTGAAACTATTCGAAAAAGTTAAAATTATTAACTTATCCGTTGGCCATTGTTTAATGAAGAATAAAAATGACCTTCCCCTTCGTATCTTCGTAAAAAAAAAAAAAAAAAAACAATTCTATAAAAATCGTGCTTACAATTTTCTTTTGTAAATCAGGTAATGGGATACCGCTCATACGTGCACAAAAAATTTCTAAATTGTGAGGAAAATATACATATTTAGTTTAAATTCACTTTATTCTATTCTCAGCAGACATTTCGTACAACATGCTGGTGCAGAGATAAATGTCCCACAACTAGCACCGGCGTTGTGTCAAATGTGACTAACTTCAGTCATAATTCTTAGCACATTTATGTCAATTCTTTTTTTGGAGCTGGTTAAAAGAAATATTTAGAAAAGCAGAAATAGAGAAAAATTGAAAATGGAATAGTTATGGGAAAAGTCAAGTCATGGCTAATTGTAGAAAAAGCCAAGACAGATTGTCCAATTAAGTGGGCATCAAGTCAAGGTTCATTGCCGTTGTTACTGTCTCCCACTTGTGCTACACCTCTCAAGCATGTCACTACACAATGCCGAACTAGAGTCAACCTTGTTGGAGGGTCTTTCCCCGGGGAACACACGCTGGTTGACATTATTTTACTTGAAAATTTTCCTCTCATTCATGTCACTCCACAATGCCGATCTAGAGTCAACCTGTTGAGGTTCTACCCTGGATGGATATCGATTACCAATGGTCAAGGTTAGGTCATAGTATTTTACACAAAAGCAGTCCTACATTTGTGGGTTAGTATGTGAATCCAAAACGAACGAATAAGCCGTTGTCAGCGCGTATTATGTATTTCAGTTACAAATAAGATAATTGGACTTTCAACTAAACACTGGGCACACAAATTAAAACAGTTAAATGATTCCTGGGGGGATCCCCCTCTGACAAATTCCATAATGCCGCGATTGCAAGCGAGGCCAGAACCGCGACTGGGCTCTCCTACCCCCCCCCTCAGATACAACGAAATATTGTAATTTTCGGTATTTTTGCCATATAAAACCTGTTGCTGCGGGGTTTCGATGTATCGGTGAAAACAAATTGTGCCCGAATTTACAGATCTCAATGTTCTCACATATTATTCACTACCCTTTTCTGTTTGTTATAGGACTCTTCTAGGGGAGGGGGGTGTTTTATCAACGAGGAGATACGGTGTTTGCATCTTTCAGTCCGTTGTGTTTCAGTTTATGCTCACGAAAAAGCGGGCATGAATAGAGGACAATTCTAGCTGTTTTGCTACCTGGCTAGTTACGAAATCGACCAACCCTGTTGTTTATGTTCCAGTTGTGAATAAATTGCTTACGAACTGTTTACAAGTATTGTTGTTCAAGTGCTTGAAATTTCGTCTGATATGCCCGACGAGCTTTGGAAATAGTTTTCTGGGTGTGCTCATGAAATTTAAGCTGTGGATCAACAATAATACCAAGATCTCTTTCAGAGTCAACAAGTGTCAGTGGTATTCTGCGGCCTGTTTTGTCGTTTATTGTCAGTTTGTTTTTTTATTAGCCATCCCCTTCCTAATCATGGTATTTAATTACGGTACAAGCTTTTAGAAATCGTTTATGTTCGATTATCTGTTTTAAATTTGACCAAAAGGCAAATTTTACGCCCAGATGTTGGAAATCCGATTTTTCTTAGGAAATTCTTTATTTTCTTCGGAGTGCCCGGTGTAAATTGCAAACTGTCTTGCAAGCAATGCCTTATCCAGGGGGGTAGGGGGTTTCCCCCTCCCTCCTGAAATGTTTGTTCGACTCATGAAGCCTAAATAAAATGCATTAAAAAAATTGTTCCGATTTTTAAAGTTTTTTGTACCCCCCCCCCCCCCCCCCGATCAAAAATCCTAGACACAGCCCTGATTACCACTATCTTGTAATTTCTAGTGATGGTGACGGCATGTGGGTTATCGACTAAAAGTGCCAAATTCGTCTATGGTGGTTTCTTCGCACTCAGGGGAAACCTTTAAGACTGAGTGACTGTCTGTGCTTTGATAGCAGCTTGCTAGCCGAATCCACATCCGTAGTTAAAAGAGGACTTTGCTAGCAGTAGCTTAGTTTTAAAAGAGAGATATGCTCCTATGCTCAGCTCTTTCTTGCAAGATAATATGAAAAAAACTTCGTTTTCTTAAAGAGTTAAAGAGGCCCAGAGTCGAACCTTAAAACGTACAGGAATTAGGAGAGGCAGTTGGGGGGCTGCCGCCCCCCAAACCCCCCGCTTTTAAAGACTCTTTTGTACAGGTTTTTTTGTTGTGGGGGGCTGCCCTGACCCCCCGCTCTTGGCTTCGGAAAGGCCCTCTTTTAATTAACAAAACAAAAAACCTGTGCAAAAGAGTCTTTAAAAGCGCGGGGTTTGGGGGGCGGCAGCCCCTCAACTGCCTCTCCTAATTCCTGTACGTTTTAAGGTTCGACTTTGGGACGCAGCCTCTTTAACTCTTTAAGAAAACGAAGTTTTTTTCATATTATTTCTGTACGTTTTTCTACAATCCATGGTGGATGTAATTTAATAATTCCTGTACTCCTCGTACAGGAATTAGGACTGTCTCTCCTAATTCCTGTACGTTTTAAGGTTCGACTTTGGGACGCAGCCTCTTTAACTCTTTAAGAAAACGAAGTTTTTTCATATTTTGTGAAAAAAACCGCCCGATAAGGGACTTGAACCCTTGACCTTAGGATTAAAAGTCCCACGCTCTACCGACTGAGCTAACCACCTGCATGTGTGTAAATATAACTTTTAAACACCTTTTAAAAATTTCAAATTAACATGGGCTCTTATGGAGAAAAGAGTTAATTAAGTGGCTAATGCGTGGTTTCTGGAAAACAGGGAAGGAGTTATCGGATCGAGCTGAAATTTCGCGGATAAGCTCCTGGGCCGTAGGGGACCTTAACTTGTGAATTTCAGCCCGATCGGACAACGTTAAAGGGGGGTGGGTGGGTTGGGGGGGTCGAAACTTTCGGGGGGTTAAGATTTTCCTACGAAACTTTCAAGGAAACTTACTCGGATAATTCCGCATCGAATGAGTCTTCGTACACCCAGATCCGATGTCGGCTGTGACCTGTAGGCGTGGCAGAAAAAAAGAACATGAAAATTAAGTGGCTATGCGTGGTTTCTGGAAAACAGGGAAGGAGTTATCGGATCGAGCTGAAATTCCGCGGATAAGTTCATGGGCCCTAGGGGACCTTAACATGTGAATTTCAGCCCGATCGGACAACGTTAAAGGGGGGCTGGGGTTGGTGGGTTGAAACTTTCGGCCAGATTTTCCCCATGAAGGAAAAGTCGGAGGGGGGTGAAATTTGGCAGGTTTCTTAGTTGTAGCTCGGGCTACGAAATGCATCCCTCTCCGACCACTGGAACCGAAGATCGCTTAACATTGTCGTGGTTTGCCTCTTTGTAGAGGCACGAGTGTGCCTCCTTGACATATTTTCAGTACAAAAATTGTCCTTATTTTTCAAGTACATGGGGATACATGGCAAGATTGCCGCTACAACAGCAAGTCCTTATTATTCTTCAGGTTGATTAAACTGGGGACCATACCACAATAAAACACAGAAACTTGTGAATTTCAGCCCGATCGGACAACGTTAAAGGGGGGTGGGTGGGTTGGGGGGTCGAAACTTTCGGGGGGTTAAGATTTTCCTACGAAACTTTCAAGGAAACTTACTCGGAGAATTCCGCATCGAATGAGTCTTCGTACACCCAGATCCGATGTCGGCTGTGACCTGTAGGCGTGGCAGAAAAAAAAGAACATGAAAATTAAGTGGCTATGCGTGGTTTCTGGAAAACAGGGAAGGAGTTATCGGATCGAGCTGAAATTTCGCGGATAAGCTCCTGGGCCCTAGGGGACCTTAACTTGTGAATTTCAGCCCGATCGGACAACGTTAAAGGGGGGCTGGGGTTGGTGGGTCGAAACTTTCGGCCAGATTTTCCCCATGAAGGAAAAGTCGGAGGGGGTTGAAATTTGGCAGGTTTCTTAGTTGGAGCTCGGGCTACGAAATGCATCCCTCTGCGACCACTGGAACCGAAGATCGCTTAACATTGTCGTGGTTTGCCTCTTTGTAGAGGCACGAGTGTGCCTCCTTGACATATTTTCAGTACAAAAATCGTCCATATTTTTCAAGGACACGGGTATATATGGCAAGATTGGCGCTACAACAGCAAGTCCTTATTATTCTTCAGGTTGATTAAACTGGGGACCATACCACAATAAAACACAGAAACTTGTGAATTTCAGCCCGATCGGACAACGTTAAAGGGGGGTGGGTGGGTTGGGGGGTCGAAACTTTCGGGGGGTTAAGATTTTCCTACGAAACTTTCAAGGAAACTTACTCGGAGAATTCCGCATCGAATGAGTCTTCGTACACCCAGATCCGATGTCGGCTGTGACCTGTAGGCGTGGCAGAAAAAAAAGAACATGAAAATTAAGTGGCTATGCGTGGTTTCTGGAAAACAGGGAAGGAGTTATCGGATCGAGCTGAAATTTCGCGGATAAGCTCCTGGGCCCTAGGGGACCTTAACTTGTGAATTTCAGCCCGATCGGACAACGTTAAAGGGGGGCTGGGGTTGGTGGGTCGAAACTTTCGGCCAGATTTTCCCCATGAAGGAAAAGTCGGAGGGGGGTGAAATTTGGCAGGTTTCTTAGTTGTAACTCGGGCTACGAAATGCATCCCTCCCCATCCCTCTGCGACCACTGGAACCGAAGATCGCTTAACATTGTCGTGGTTCGCCTCTTTATAGAGGCACGAGTGTGCCTCCTTGACATATTCAGTACAAAAATCGTCCTTATTTTTCAAGTACATGGGTATACATGGCAAGATTGCCGCTACAACAGCAAGTCCTTATTATTCCTCAGCTTGATTAAACTGGGAATCATACCACAATAAAACACAGAAAGTGATGAATGAATTGGACGCTTTCTTAATAAAAGAGGCCTTTAGTTTTATGATACAGATATGCTTTCCATTCACTTTTGCGCTCACCATCTTTCTTGTGAGCCAGACACGGCTTTATTGCGAAAATTGTCCTTGTAGTTTCTAGAGGTCATGAACAAAGATAAGACATGGAACCTTGTACGCCGTAATACCAATATTAAAATTAGTTTAGCTTAGATCTTCCCAAGCCGGTGGGCGCATAGGGCAACAATGGCGTCTCTCCACGTATATATCTAGAAATATTAAAATAGTATCTGATATTAAATACAGATATTAATACAGAATATATACTAAAAATAATACAGATATTAAAATAATATACCCGGCTGATTGACTGTATTTCAAACAGTAGGCAGTACGAAAAATGTGGTTCAATCCCACTCTTTTTAGAATCCCGCTTTTTAGGGCTATAATGAAAGAAAGGTTAAGATGGCTAAGGCACGTTCTGCGGAGGAAGGATGATTGCCGAACGGCCAACCGTCTAAGGCTAAACGGGAAGGTCGCCCTCGTCTGGGGTGGGAGGATGTCCTAAAGAAATATTGAAAGGAAATGGAAACTTCCTGGGAGGATGTAAAGTGGGAGGCTTTGAATAGATTGGTATGGAGGAGGAGCGTCAGTAGCTGTGTTGGCCTCAGTCGGCTTGGTGATCCGGTGAGTTGTTAGTAGTAGTAGTAGTAGTAGTAGTATTGAAATAAATGGCTGTAGTGCCTCTTCAGGCTAGGATAATTGGATCAATAAATATAAAAAAAGAAAATATATCTACCAAGTAGAGCCACGGAGCGCCATTTGTTCTAGTATGTGCTTAACACTTCCGCCACGCTGCACCTTTTTGCTCCACGCATGACCCGTGCCATACCGCGCTGGGTGATCTCTCGGTGGTGTTGACGTTACCAGTTGTGTTGTAACAATTTCATATTAGTAATTACTTGCCTTAAGGCTCCTGCTGCCTTAGGGGAGGCGTAAAGAGCGCCGCAAATTTGCTCCCTCAGACTGACCGTTCTACTGCTAAGAATGGAGTCTCCCAACAGCAATGTTAGCCATCACTAGAAGTCCATTGAGGCTATCCTACCATCCTGTACGGGGTCTGCCTCTCAGGCGGGATTAGCCATGAGTTGTTTAATCAAAATCTTAGACTATTCAGACTGAGGTTATCATCGACATACTTACGAGGTTTCTGAGCCATCTGAAAGTATCGTTCAATAATAGGGTAAAAAATAATAGTGTAATGATTTACACTATACCATAGTGCTGCTGCATAGTATTGTCCTGTTATTTTCTTGTGACGCGGTAGGTGGCAGTGTAATTTTGGAATGGAATTCAGTTGAAACTCATTTCTTTAACTTTTCATTTACGGACATATCCAAAAATTATTACTTTCCTTTTTTAAAATAAATTCTGGGTACTTGTTCGCTAAGCGGAACGCTAAATAAGTGAAGTTAGGTTAATCCAAATGAAATATACCCAAACATGATGATAATATAATGCTTTAGAAACAAAGCTATGGAAACTACGACAAAGAATTATGGAAAGCAGGTGGCAAAAAACATATTATATTAAATATCTAACTGAGCCTAACCCATTATCACCACTAAATATTAAATATTTAATTAAAATATACTTACATCGTAGTTTTTCTCTCTCAAAATAAGTAATTCATAACTGATTCGGGAGAGGCAATTTGTCAGATCATAAACAGTGTAATTTTGAGTGTGTTCCGTTTAACAGACAAGTAGCAAATTCTGTTTTATAGAGAAAGTAGGGTTGATTATGCACAAGGCTGAAAAGGGGCGTTGTATACAATAATTATTTCTGTATACGGACAGCCGGTTTTGCTGGTTTTTGAACAATCGCTAAAATAAATCAAACTCACTTTCTCCATTATAATCAATGTTCACAGGAAGATAATCTAAGTAAGCGATTTCCGATTGTCTTATTTTAAACAATAGATCGTTTTTACAGTTCGTTAGGTTATCATAAAGGCTGACATTCTTTAAAAGTTGGTTAATTACCCAGGGGGCTACAACGTCACTGCACTGACGCTCAACAAAACAAGGGGGCTCCCCACTTTCAAGAACCTTGTACACCATTTGGTGTGCGTGTTAGGATTGTTAAAATTGTACCACGAGTGGTGCGAATTGGGATTATGTGGCACATAGCCCACTATGTGGCACAAAGTGACAAAGTGGCATGTTTGGTGCAACAAATGGGACGTGAGCAACCCCCAAACGAAACGATTAATTGCTAGGTTTTAATTGTTTGAGTAGGTTTTCTATTATTGCAATCATGCCTTTGCATATGAAGGGGGGGGTTGCGCCTTAAATGGGGGAGAGAGGGATACCAACAAAGTGCTGAAAATTAAGAATCCATTAAAATCGTGCTATATGGGCTTGAAATACACTGCGTGGAGTATCAACTATCCTCCCAATAGTCATGCTAGGATTTACGACTAGGCCCGGGCCTAGGGGTGCACAATGCCAAGGGGCGCAAAAACAAAAAACAATGAACTTTTTTTTTTTACAAAAACTGGACTGATATGCCTTATCGTCCAAGTGTGTACTTCGCTGCTGTGCTGCCTATTCACTGAAAAGTGATTTTGAAACAACACAGAAATTCCATAGCCGCTTATAAACTGTAAGAACTCTCCCAAAAATGGCACCTGAGAGTTCGGTATCACTTCTCTCTGGCATTACTTTTGGCTCATCACTCTTCGGTTGTATTCTGTTCAGGGCCTCCGGTATCCTCGAATCATCGGGGATTTCCCTGTAAATCTCTCTGCCTCCCCGACACAAAATTGCGCACGTGCGCAGGAATTTTTTTCGGGGGGGGGGGCAAAACCTTCGAAACAGCAGATGTAAAGTTGCACTTTTTTATGTAGTCACTAAATAAATGCAAAAAGCGCGTATATTGGAAAATACAGATCTGTAGTATTGTAGCGGATGGGGGAAAGAAGACTGAAGCCTCAAAAAGTACGTTTTAGGCTCAGGTTATGTTCATAGCGATTTAAAACCAGTGATTAATCTATTATATCCCACTGAAAGGGAAATTTTTGGGTTAACAGTGCAATATGGGTGCTGCAGGTGGTAGTTCTTCTATTGCGAAAACGTCGATTTTAATGAAAAATGATAGTTTCCACAATTGATCCATTAAAAGCTATACTTTATCCTGAAAAGGAGGGATAAACGCCCTAATATCAAGGATATTTCTATTTTGCTGTGGAGAGCAAACTCCGTTACAAAAAAAAAAATAACAATACAATCGCTAATTACTTCAAAGAGGGTAAAACGTTAGACAGAAAATGGGTTAATAATTGGTCAGTGATTTGACCGGATAATTGCATGCAGTAAAATCCCAAAAAAAGGCTTCACACATGTATCTAGATTCTTAAATGTCCTACTTTTGCCAGAAATCTCAAGAAACCGTGGGGAAATTAAATATTTCACAAAATTTCGGGGGGGGGGGGGGGGTTCAAAGGCCCCCCTCCCCTGCGTACTTACCAGTTTCAGCCGAGTCTTGGTTGATTGCCCAAGTCAATAAGACTTCGCCACACTGACATTTGTGAAAACGGCAGTAGTTGACACCTTATGGGGTGTCAAACGTCCTCTCCCTCAACACATTAAAACTTATGGGGAGTTCAGCTGTGTCTTAAAAGGAGCTCAGAGGCTTTTACGGGGTGGAGTTAAGAGAACAAGTGTTGATCTCACTATTGTTTGAGAAACATTTTGTTTTGGATTGGTTTTTCATATTTTCCCTGTGGGCCAATCTCAGGTGAAGGGATTCCTCCTTTTGTTTGTTGATTTTTTAAATAATTGTCAGATTTATAGTCAACATTTAACATAATTTGTAGGACTAAATACACCGTTTCCAAAAAGTATTTGGCTTCCAACCAGTGTTTCTGATAGGTTTTTTTTCGAAAATTTGAAAGACTGATTTGAAAATTTGAAAGACTGAAAGATCTGAGGTGAATGGATTCCTCCTTTTGTTTGTTGATTTTTAAAATAATTGTCAAATGAATAATCAACATTTAAAATAATTTGTAAGATATGTTCTTCGACTAAATACACTGTTTCAACAAAAAAAGTATACTTCTGTTTCTGATAGGTTTTTTTCCGAAAATTTTACAAAAAAATCATTAGTTTTTTTAAACAGTAATTTGTAAGTGAATTTGATTTATTTGGCGTCGGAAAATCACGTGCATGTTCTGTAAAGCACATCACCAAATCTTGCAATCAATTTTCACTTTTCGCTCTTCGTGTTTACGATTTTAGCTAACAACACCGCGTCCTTAGCCCACGCCTTCCTCTCCTTCGATTTCACCAACAGTCGTAGCATTTACCTGCGAGTTGGCATTTGATTTTCTTTTGATTGCAACATTCGAAGTTTAGCCTATGTTTTGAGAAAGAGACATAAATGTTTTGGAAACCTCCAGCAAAATGCAGTCTCAACAATGTGTTTTGGAAACCCTATTTGTGAAAATTTTAAGTTGTGTTGACCCCGGAAACAAAATAGTGTATTTGAACAGTAGGCTTTAAGTTGTGTTGACCCTTGAAACAAAATAGTTTACTTTAAATCTAGGCTTTAATTTGTGTAGGCTTTTAAGTTGTGTTAACCCCCGAAACAAAATAGTGTATTTGAACAGTCGACTAATCTGTTAGTAGATTGACCGATTGAGCATCTGAAACCTTGGTGTGTGTATTTTATAACAATCGACGTTTAAAAGCACATTGTATATCTTCTTACATTAATTTTTTTTGTATTAATTAAATAATTTTTACATTAATTATATTATTCATTTATTTTATACTAATTATGAATTTACTTTATATTGATTTTTTTTTCTAGGCGATACTCGAGGTTTTATCTGGGCTTCGATTTTGCTCGTCAGCTGGATTCTACTTAGAAGTCGTAAAAAGGAAGGAATGAAAATCAAAAGGTTGAATCTTAAACGCTCATTTTCTTTGCAAGCGTCTTCTAGTCCATTGTCATTTAACAAAAAAGTTGGAGGTTGCCGAGGGCTGTATCCATGGGGGCGATAGTTTGCCCCTCCCCCTCTCCCACCCGGAATTTCTGTCCGATTCGAAGTAATAAAGTATAGCCTGGATATGGCCATTAGGTTGCCCAATTGTTTATAAACAACAAATGATTTCTTATGTTTACAAGACTGCGAATGGACATGATGTACATTTCCTTGGCCATAGGGGCTGTCCGTGTCAAACTGTGTTTCAATTTTTAACGTGTATGACCAAATGTTTTATGTCAAGGTTAGTGTTTCCTGTCAAACATGCGATTTTGTGACAAGCAGTAGTTTGCATCAATTGGACATGACCTTTCGCGGAGTGAGAATTGTGATATTACTTAGACTTTGTATTAAAGAATGCTGTAAGCTTGCTTAAAAATTGAAAAATCTTCATTTTTTCAACTATTTTCAGTATTTTCATCTCAAAAGCTCATAAAGTAAATTTCAAAGATGCAATTTATGAAGGGGAATCTCAGCTATCAAATGGTAGCAAAAATAACGTATTTCATTCAAATGCTGAAACTGTAAAACTGCAGGAAAATAACGTAACAACAACTTGCACAGGTAAGGCCATATCTAGGATTTGTGTTCGGTGGGGGAGGGGGTACAAGAAACATCGAAAACGCATCAAAAATGTGTTCTGATGCATTAGCATTTTTATTACGTTTTCACGAGTCGGGCAAAAATTATATATTTTCCATCTATTCTGTCACTCCTCTTTGTATTTTCTCACGCTAAACTGAAAGAAACCAAAGAAAATTAAACGGTTTTATAATGCATCAATGAATGAACAACTTGAGTGGTAGTGGGTATATTATTTTAAATCCTGACCGGCATTAAGCCTCTGATTTTCCTTTTAAATCAATCTATTGATTCTTAGAATTTTGTTAGAGCTCATACCATATGACCTCTTGGCTCTTAGCTCTTCTTGCCTCGTCACAAGTGCCATAGAAGCTCTTAGCTCTTGTTTTTATTTGAAATGTTGTGCTCCTGAAATTTCTTCCCCAAGGGCAAGTGCCCCCTCTCCCCCCTAAAACCCTCTCTATACGAGCCATGTCTTGGTGGCGAGGAAGTGCCAGTCACCAGTATCCAATGGAAAGCGAAGCTGGCTTATAATACCACCTAGTTTCGCGAATAACGGCTGGAAAAGCAAGGAATATAAAAATTGGCCACGCTTTCATTGTCATAATTAATTTTTCTCAAGAAACTAGCGTCAACAATGAGGTCTAAGTAAGGATTTTGCAAGGTTTCTATAAATACCATTCTTTTCTTGAAGTTATTGATTACAAAATAAAATAAAGCTGAAATTGGACATTCCGTTGAAGTCATGAGCGTAATAATTTTAATTCAGCACTCAAACTTACTAGCCAAAAACACTTTCGGGCCTTTTCCGTTACACCTATCCCACCGCATTTGGAGTCTACACTGGGTAGCCGTTTTTACAACCGATCAAATAATGGAAAGAACAGCAGACAAATATGACGTTAGGGTTGTATATGTGACCATGGGGGGGGGTACTTTGTCAGAATAATAACTATTTTGTTGAAATGGGGCGTAAAATAAGGAGCCTAATAATGTCATTTTTATTATGTGTTAATTTGGTCTACAGCCTAGGGGGCGAGGGTGAACTGTCATAAATGCGACTTAACCATCAAAAAGAGCATAACATTTGCAATCTAAAATGCATCTCTAATAGCGACGAGTAAACGGCTAATAATACATTTAAATGGGGGTAGGGGGCTTGAACCCCCTGAAATGTTTGTCCAAATCGTAAAAATGTAACAAAATTAATATAGCATTTTTCTGATGCGTTTTAATATTTTTTGACCCCCCCCCCCCAAAAAAAAAAATCCTGGATACGTTCTTGAATAGTGTTTAAGTTTTCACTTGTCCAATTTAAACAATCAGGACTCATTGTCACTACCATGAATTTGTTTAATGTGTTTTATTTCAAAAACTCAGCATACAATGGCTCGAGTTGTAGCTACATGGAATCTCATTATGCAATGCGTTGAGTCAGTCAATTTGTAATCTAATGATGTAATATGCCTCTGGTTTAGTGTTTCGTTGTTGCTTGTACGATATTTCGGATGAGAAATTTGCTTTTCATTTCTCAGACAAACCGTTTTCCTTAGTCCTGATAAACGGGGAACTTGGAAATTTATTGGGAGCGACATTCTTTTTAATTGAAGACGTGGAGAATTGCTTTAGAGAATGTTATTCCTTTTAGTTTTCTGAACATTTATTTATTTTTCGACTTTAAATTGATAATATATTGATTTACGTCAGATATTATTCGAAAGATTTTTCATTTGTTTCAGTGTCTTAGCTTAATTTACAAATTTTGAAAAGCGTCCAGAAAAAGAACGCTTCAATAAAAAATGCTTTGACTACTCAAAAAAATTGAACCCACGTGATAATACTGGCTGGCTTCCACGCTTTACAAAGTAAAACTATCTTGTTATCTGAACCCACATGATAATACTGACTTGCTTCTACGCTTTACAAAGTAAAACTATCTTGTTATCTTCCTTGTTGGTAAGGAAGGATTAGAGGCGGTTTAGGGGGCACTTGTCCTGGGTGCAGAAATTTTAGGGGTGCAAAATTCCAAATGAATAATCTAACGGTTATAATCATTTATAATTCTGAAACTTTTGTTTATAAAAATAAAGTACATGACGCAGTTGGCTGTAAAAATAAGCAAATTGAACTTGAAATTTTATTTTCCCGTATCTTCATCCCCGTTCTTAACGAGAAAATTATTACAAGAGGGTTGATGATTTTCCAGAGGCTAAAGTAAGAAAATTCCAACGTAAATAAATAGAAAATATTGTTGATCAATGAAGCTTTTGTTAATAAATGAAAATTTTAATAAAATGTGGCCTCACATTTTTTGGAAGACATGGGGATGCTAATAAAGATTTTTCCCCGGGCGCAAGAGATACCAGAAACGCCACTGGGGATGATAATAGTATGTTTCTTGGGGGGAAAACACAAAAATAGGGTATTTGCGTTCGGCTATTCGTAATTCTTCATGGGTTATGGGATAAACTCGGGCTGAAGCCAGTGTTGTATCTTTGGTCACAAATTCTCATCGTAGGATTTGCTAAAATATAGCTACCACAACAATTAGCGTTTTACTTCTCGGCCAATTTAAGCGTAAAATCTTATTGCGCAGTTTTTTCTGTTCTAATCTTGAAGAGGCAGCTAAAAAACTAATTCTTGAAGTTATTTTTCGTAGACTTTATAAGGTTCAAACCGACAGGCTACCCATATCCATCACCCTGTGTATCTGGGTATTCCAAGTGTGACGAACAGTTCTGCCACGCTTGGTACGTGTCACCTGGTGTAAATGATTTCTGAGAGCGGGTTGCAGATAACCTCTCGGTTAAAGCAGAGACAGTTTGCTACATCGAATTAATTACCATAACGCATAATTGCGAACATTTCCATCATCAGATAACGGTTATAAAAGCATTATTCAAGTGAGGGTATGGTCAAAAATTTTGAACAGCACAAGTTTAGGCCAAATTTTCTGAAACTTGCAAGAGGGGATTTTTTTTTCGAACTGTCTGAGAGAATTCTCTCAGACTTCACCTCGACATAGAAGTATGCCATATCTAGACAATATTATTATTATTTATAATTACATAAATATTATAATTACATAATGATATGTCATTATTATTATTTAGGATGGAAAATCGGATGAGTTCATTCATATGCTCAGGTGTGTATTTAATAATCAAATTTTTCGCATTAATATTTCAGTTCCGCTATATTTATAACTGAATCACTGGAGCAAAGAACATAGTCAACCATAAAAACAGTTTTGTCTTTCCACTCAGATAAGTAACTTATGTTAGTATAGTCCATCTTAGTAAAGATTTGTTTTGTGTATAAAAAATAGTTACGTTAATTTAGCAGTAATCACGGGTGAATCGTGATAAATTTTGACATGAGAGGGAGGGTGCTTAAAAAAGAAATTCGTATACGCAAATATACAGATATGCGTACATTATCTTGTGCTCGTTTTCAACGAGCTTTCGTTTTCAAAATTCAGTTTCTTTATCCAGTGCTATAAATGCATTTTCATATAATCGCTTTTACATGTAATGGTGGTAATTGACGTGTTTACACTTCCGGGATAATTGCCGAAAAATATTTGCAAAGTTTTACTTACAGGGGATCAACTGAGCGTTTCTCCCATGTTGATCTTTCGTTTAAGAGCAGCTGGTAAAAACTATTGGTATATCTATATATATATAAATAAGTTGTCTGTGTGTGTGTGTGTCGAGTGACGTCATGTTTGTGTGTCGACTGACGTCATGTTTGTCGACTGACGTCATTATAAGGATTGAGCTGTTATTATAAGGGAATCAATCCATTATAAGGATTGAACTATTGGTATATTTTATATAATTAGTAAATGTCTGTAACACCCAGCCAATTGCAAATCTAAAACTAGTGAATGACGTAATGTTTATTAAACGGGTAACAGTTTCTGCAGGGTAGTTTTATGCTCAGTTTATTTCCGGTAGTCAAAGGAAGTGTACGTTTTTTATACCCGAAGGCTAGCCAGCATTGCGTATAGTTTAATGAGATCAGTAGGTTTCATTGAAAGTTAACGAATTTTAGGCGTAGTCTGTTTTTTGTGTGATTTAGGAACGTGCTGATTCGGGGAAGGGGGCAAAATTTTTCCTCCAGTCCTTATAAAAGAGTATATTCCAAGGCAAGACCGTATTCAAGGGGTAGGGAGTTCCCCTTCGAAATATTTGTCTGACTCGTAAAAATTTAAATAAAAGCACGTTTTTTAAAGTCCCCCCCCCAACAAAAATCCTGGATAAGGCCTTGGGCCAAAGTATCTCAAAAATGAAATTGTAGGCTGTGAACTTCGATGAATAAGGACTGGATCACCGTAAATTCATTGAGATCCTTAAATCCAACTATGATTGGCATCAAAATATGATTAAATAAATATTAGTCATTTAATTTATGTCAATGATTAGATCCAAAAATAGAATTAATTGTACTCATTATTCTTATTCAATTTGTTTTTAAGACTCAATAAAATTATGTATGACAGTGAGTCTACAAGCCTTTTCTGCATTTTTTTTTTCAAATTCAGAGCTTGATACCGAAAGATACAAATATACCGCAACCCGACCCAACACATTAGTAACGGTCGTCTATTCGTGGGAATATAAATTATTGTGGCTTGCTTGTAAATTAAGAATACGAATGACAATTAAGTCAATTAGAAACGCATCTTTTGCTTTTATTAAAAGGTATAATCTTGGGGGGGGGGGGCTTTTTTGTCGCAAGTTGTAATAGTAAATTTGATAATATGTAGATGCGGAAAGTTGATCCTGTTGCCTCTTTATATGTGTTTTATGTGTTTGCCTCTGTATAATACACAGTATAGAGATGATAATATTCCACAACCCGATACACGAACACAACCGATTACATTTGTTGTAACAGTTGTGGGTACTTGTGTATTATTCTTAACCCACTCAATAAGTGAAGTTAGGTTCTTTCGTGAAACAAACTACGATGCAGGTACATTTTAATGAAATATTTTGTATATATAGAGGTGATTAGGTTATGTTAAGTTGAATTTTTGCACCCCTCCCTCAACCCCTTAATGTGCAAATATATAACCCAAACTTCTGATAAAATTAATGAAATAAAACAAAATATTATGAAAATATAATACTTTATTAGGAAAATTGTAAGATTACAACTTAGAATTATGTACCCAGAACGCAGAAATGTCGTTAAGAACGTAAAATTCTTGTTCAGACACTATCTTCTATCACTATGCGTAGCAAACTAAATTGAGTTGTGTCTTTGTGGCCATGAAACCGGATTTTCTCAGCAAAATTCTTGAGTGTGTTCTGAACTGAATTGAATCAGTTGAATAATGAACAAGTACCAAATATCTAATTAAAATGTACCTGCATGGTAGTTTGTTTCACGAAAGAACCTAACTTCACTTATTGAGTGTGTTCTGAATAATACACAAGTATCCAGTTGTGTATTAGTGGAAATATAAACTACTGCTCACTTGTAAATTATGTTAATTGAAATTAATTATACTAATTAAAAATGAAGCTTATGCCTTATTGAAAAGGCATAATCTTGGGCTGGTGGGTGGTGGGGTGTCTTTTGTTTCAAGTTCCAGTGGTAAATTTGGTATTATTTAGTTTCTGGAAGTTAATCAGCTATCTATATGTGATTTAAACACATTTTTTATAATTGATTAGCTAAATTTGTCTGTTTACATACAGTTTAGTATAATGATATAAATATAAATAAAGATATATAAATACATATATAATAAATATAGTTTAATGCAATAAATGAATATAATAAAAAGATATAACTGTAAATAAAGATATATAAATTATAAAGATGTTATTATTAAAGATTAACGTTAAGAACGATTATGTTAATTCAATATGAACCTTTTGTCGTATTGGAAAGGTATAATCATGGGTTGGAGGGGTGTGGTATCTTTTGTCACAAATTCTGATGCTAAAGTTTCTTAAAATACAGCCGAGAGGTCGTCCACTTCCCATAAAAGGGTTTACATCTTGGAGCGGCACAGTTCCGCAAGGCGTGGCACAGTTCACTCAATGCTTGACAAATTTCAGCCACACTTGGCACATGCCATTCGGTGTATGTAGTTTCTGAAAGTCGATGCCCCTTTTGTTTGTTGCGGATGAAATGATTTGAGCTTTTTGCTTCCTAAACATGTTATCTCTTTCCATAAGGTCTCTGCTTTGGCAGCATTTGAGCATCGCCTGATATAACCGTTTAAATACACTGAACGACAGTATTTAATAACGGTCGTATATATTCGTGGAAATGTAAATTGCTGATTGTTCGCAAATTAATAACTGGTTTGACTATCTTATTAATTAGGAAAGAGTCGTTTGCATTAATGAAACGGAATTATTCTGAGTTGGAGGAGGGGGGCTTGATTAGCTTTTTTCACTTTTTAATTGTTTCCTTTGTATAAAATGGCCTACTCATTTGCACAACACAACTCGGCCTACTCATTTGCACAACACAACTCGGCCTACTCATTTGCACAACACAACTCGGCCTACTCATTTGCAACGGTCATTATATTCGCGGGATTCTAAATTACTGCTTGGTTGTAAATTAAGATTTTGATTGATGATCATGGTAATTAAAAACGAATCCTTTGTTCTAATGAAACTGTTATTGTTTCTCAATTAAAATTCCTTTTGGAATTTTATAGGTACGATGGTATATTAGCCTACCTAGAAAACTAGAAGTAATTTAAATTTGTGTGGGTTATTTTTGATAAGCTGCAGTGGCGTCAATTCACGAGCCAGGGGTGGGGTGGAATGGGGGGGGGAAAATGTATTTTTGAAATCTAGGGGCTTTTGTTTCTTCTCTAGTTTTTCAATTGAATACTTTAAAAATACATTTTCCGATAAAAAAAAAAACACAAAAAGGCATTCTCAAAATTTAGGGGGATGGGAAATATGGAGATGACGACGGATGCCCCCCTCGAGACTAAAGCTGAAAAAAAGAGAAATAAAAATCAAGACGGAACAACAAGCATTTGATACCTCTCTTCGCCCCGAGAGGGTCCGAAGAACCCCTATTTGAAAATCAAAAATAAGTTAGCATAAAATATGCTTTCTCCAATTTTGACACCTTTCTCCCCTGCCCCTCAGGAAAAGTCCCTGCAAATAATAATTACGAAAATACTCCAAATTATAATGGTTGTTTTTTGAGGATTCATTTTTTCATGATGTTATTAGTTTTTTTTTTACAACTTTTTCAAGTAACCTCGAAGCTTAATTTCGAAACTATGTTTGTTGTCGAAAATGTTGAAATAGTCCATATAAATGTAAGACGAATATCGAGCAATAACCTTTTATTTTGTAAAAATACGGATAAGTTCCTGGTTGCAAATATCAATTTTTTGCTACAAGGGGTCGCCTGGTGTAGTTCTTAGAGTGCAAAATTTCCGTTGATACCAGTGGTCAATTGGGCCAAGCACCTACATAGGTTTTTTTGGGAGGAGTCCAAAAAAACAGCTTTTTACTTAATAATTTGGATAAAAAGTGCCCATAAACTTTGGGGTTTGGGAGAATTGTCCCCAAAACCTCCCCCTGGCTACGTCGTTGCCTTGGACTACAAAGAAAGTAGTGATAGGTTTTTTTGGGAGGAGTCCAAAAAAACAGCTTTTTACTTAATAATTTGGATAAAAAGTGCCCATAAACTTTGGGTTTTGGGAGAATTGTCCCCAAAACCTCCCCCTGGCTACGTCGTTGCCTTGGACTACAAAGAAAGTAGTGATAGGTTTTTTTGGGAGGAGTCCAAAAAAACAGCTTTTTACTTAATAATTTGGATAAAAAGTGCCCATAAACTTTGGGGTTTGGGAGAATTGTCCCCAAAACCTCCCCCTGGCTACGTCGTTGCCTTGGACTACAAAGAAAGTAGTGATAGGTTTTGCGACAATAGTATCCTGTTGCATATGTACTAAGGGACGATCATCATATTTTTCATCCCACCAATCATTTAGTTTCGTGTTTTTGGCAAGAAATGAGGAATTTTTTGTCAGTTATGAAACTCAATTCAAAATGCCTCTTAGGCAATATCTTGAAAGCCGCAAATTACATATTATTATGCATCGCTGGATTTTAATTATGTGGTTTGGTTGCTTCAGGTATTTGATTTGAATCAGAATATGGAACATAGTTTGCATTTATGGAATTTTTGTCCTTCGGTTGCTGAAATTTACTTTCGTTGTCTGAAATAAAAGAAAAAATTTGGATGGGTGCAAAAATGAGAGGTGTCAGTTTTGTCCTGTGGCCCAGTGATCAAAATACAAAAATGAGAGGTGTCAGTTTTGTCCTGTGGCCCAGTGGTCAAAATACAAAAATGAGACGTGTTAGTTTTGTCCTGTGGCCCAGTGGTCAAAATACAAAAGGTACATTTCTAGGCTTGCAATTTGCCCCTGGGCGATACATTGTAGAATGTATCGTAGTGATAGGGGTTGCAGTAGATTGGTGCACTGGATTTAGGATCCTTTGTCCGAGAGGGCGAGGGTTCGAATCCTAGTGTACCCAATTATTTGGTTTGGGACGGGGGTCAGTGGCGTGACTCAGTAAGCTTTGCCAGAGTCGACCCAGCTCTAAATGGGTACCTGGAGGAATCTGGGGAAGGTAAACAGGATTGGTGTGCAAAAAGCAGATGGCTGGCCCTCATCTCCCCATTGTACTTCCTGGCTGAAGGGCCTTGAGACGGAGATCAGCACCGCCGGTTCGGACCTTAAGGGTCTAGTGCCGCATCCTTTACGTTTTTTTTTTTTTACATTGTAGGATTATAATTTTTTGTACTGTTTTTTCAGTCCGTGCGGTTACCTTGATTCTGAAACTGCTGTTCTTGCATTTTATATTGACGCATAAGAACTGTATTGGGTGTGCTGCCGAAACCTTCAAGGGGATCTAAGATTTGGGAGTATCTAAGATTTTTTTCTCTTGAGGAGAGGGGGGTGAAGTTAATTTGTGGGTAACAAGTATTTTCTGGAGGTAAAAACAGGCAGGCTTTATTAAGGTTATGGGGAGTTTTCAAACATCGAGGGATTTTAGGAAACTGGCCTTGACAAGATTATCATAACAAATCACGCTGTTTTGGGGTTTGAGGCCCGGCGGTAGCAATACCATTATTCATTTGTCGGGGGATCTAATGCCACCAGGAAAATATTGTTTTACCCTAATATCCAGGATTTGCATTAATTTCTTTAAGACTTTAGATGTGTTAACAGTCCAACGAGGGGGATGGGCCATATGTAGTGTTCCAGGGAGAAAAGTGTCAGTTGCAAGGGCGTACTCAGGATTTTGCTGGGGGGGTATATATCTTTTAACGCATTCAAAGTGTTTTGTATGTAGTTTTGTCACTTTTTTACGAGTCGGACCATTTTTTTGGCGGGGGGGGGGGGCTAAAAACTCATACCCCCCACCTGAATACGGCCTTGACCAGTTGTTACCAGAGCGTACATTTATATTATTTAATTTACTTTTATCCTCATTTTATCCCCATTTCTGATATAGTCTGTATGCACAGTTTTAATGGTAGCTTTCAGAATATCTTTTAATGAATTTTGGATGAGAGACCGCCTCGAAGTAGATAACTGGGACTGAATCTTTGGTATCAGTGTACTTACAACAGAGAGGTGGTCTGCTCTCCGCCACTCGATGGCAATTGTTCTGCTGGGCATGGCATTGTTCTGTCACCTGTTTGGCACGTCACTTGATATAAACGATTTTTTATGACTACTTTTGTACTTTGAATAGAAAAAAATTATATGGAGTTTCTGAAAAAATAGTTAAATTGGTATTAGTTTAAAAAGGTTAAGATCCAAAAAATCAGGAGGTATATTATTTGTTTATTTTTCAGTAAGCACGATCACGTAATTTCCTGAAAAAATTACGTTAACGTTGAAAAAGAAATTTTCAATTTCTCTTCAATTTTTGTCAGATAATTTATCAATTAAAATCTTCATCTTTCGTTTGTTGTTTATAACCCACTCTCAGTAAGCAGAAGCTTCAGTAAGTAAGTAAGAATAAGAGTTCAGTAAGAGCACTGGTTGGTCTCTTAAGACCAAATATGAGACGGAATATATCGTTTTGTGTTGTTTCAATTTTTGCATCTGGGTCTTTGCACGAGCACTATAAACAATCAGCCTGTAAACGTTGAAAAAGTCACGTTAACGTTCCACAATCACGTAACGTTCCTGTCACAGGAAGAATGGAAAATAAATCGGTCATAAGAAAATCCAATAAGACAGTACCTGTGGAATGACAGCCTGTCGGTAACATGCACATCAAATTATTGAATTCCCGCTTGTAAATGAGTCCCCCTACCCTAATTTCAAGTTTAATACCCGCTGGCAGTGCATCAAATGTGATGAATATGACTGAAAATTCGCAGCCCCTTCAAATAAATCGCGTGGAGGGGAGGGGTTAAATTTACCTAAAATTCTGTGTTTTACGTTACCCACCGTTGGTTTGTGTGTTTAATTGAGTTTGTGTATATTGCCTTCTTTTTCCCTGCCTTTTCTACCTCTTGATGTTGAAGTAGCATTTCAGAGTTTGTGATATTTTCAGTTGAATTCCTTTTTTTAAGGTAGTAGTACGTTTCTTTAAAGAGTTGAAAGGATATTGTTATGTGATTAAATGTCTATAAATAAATTGTTATTGCATTATTTTTTTGAATTTTTTTTACTTTTTAGAACATTTTTAGGCAGTCAAAAAGGTTAGCGTCAGTTCAATAAAATTTCAGAACACACACACACACACACACACACACACACACACACACACACACACACATATATATATATATATATATATATATATATATATATATATATATATATATATATATATATATATATATATATATATATATATATATATATATATATATATATATATATATATATATATATATATATATATCTATATATATATATATATATATATATATATATATATATATATATATATATATATATATATATATATATATATATATATCTATATATATAAAAATAAGTTGTCTGTGTGTGGATCTGTGGATGGATCAGGTGACGTCATGTTTGTCCGCATATGACGTCTGAATTATTTCACACTAATACAAAAGAAGAAAAAAACTAAAAAAGGTAAAAACTACAAAAAAAACTAAAAAGAAAAAAAACTAAAAAAGCTTAAAAAACTAAAAAAAAACTAAAAAAAGGTAAAAATCTAATAACTAAAAAAAAACTGAAAAAAATAAAAAAATGCAAAAACTACAAAAAAAATAAAAACTAATAAAAAAACTAAAAAAGCTAAAAAACTAAAAAAAAACTAAAAAAAGGTAAAAAACTAAAAAAAACTAAAAACTAAAAAAGAAAAAAACTAAAAAAAAGGAAAAAACTGAAAAATAAAAGAGAAAAAGAAAACTAAAAAAATATGAATAAATATATATAAAAATAAGTTGTTTGTGGGTTATGTCTGTCTGTCTGTCTGTCGAGTGACGTCGTGTTTGTCCGCATATGACGTCTGAATTATTTCACACTAATACAAAAGAAGAAAAAAAACTAAAAAAGGTAAAAACTACAAAAAAAACTAAAAAGAAAAAAAACTAAAAAAGCTAAAAAACTAAAAAAAACTAAAAAAAGGTAAAAAACTAAAAACTAAAAAAAAACTGAAAAAACTAAAAAAAGGCAAAAACTAAAAAAAAAACTAAAAACTAATAAAAAAACTAAAAAAGCTAAAAAACTAAAAAAACTAAAAAAACTAAAAAAAGGTAAAAAACAAAAAAAAACTAAAAACTAAAAAAGAAAAAACTAAAAAAAAGGAAAAAACTGAAAAATAAGAGAAAAAGAAAACTAAAAAAATATTAATAAATATAAAAAATATAAATATAAATATAATATAAATTAGCAATCAACAAAGCACCGAGACACAAATGACGACCGGGACACAGGGAGTATAAATGACGACCAGGACATAAGTAAAAAAAAAAAACTAAAAAAACTACAAAAAAACTAAAAACTAATAAAAAAACTAAAAAATCTAAATAAACTAAAAAAGAAAAAAAAGAAAAAAGGAAAAAAATAAAGGAGAAAAACAAAACTAAAAAACGAATGTATATACAGACCGGGACACCGGGATACAAATGACGACCGGGACACAGGGAATATAAATGACGACCGGGACACAGGGACACAACTACAATGGGGACGCCGGGGGGCACAGGGGGATATAAATGACGACCGGGACACCGGGACACAAGGAATATAAATGACGCCCGGGACACTCAAAGAGAAATCACAGACTGGAACACCGGGACACAAATGACGACCGGGACACAGGGAATATAAATGACGACCGGGACACAGGGACATAACTACAAAGGGGATGCCGGGGTGCACAGGGGGATATATAAATGACGATGGCGACTCAGGGAATGGTCGATTAGCAATCACCATCAACAAAGCTCAAGGGCAATCATTAGAATCATGAGGTATAGATCTGAATACGGATTGTTTTCCCATGGACCATTATATGTTGCATGTTCAAGAGTCGGTAAACCTGACAATCTATTTATATGCACAGACAATGGGACAGCAAAGAATGTTGTATATTCGCAAGTTTTACGTAGTTAAAAACATATATATATATATATATATATATATATATATATATATATATATATATATATATATATATATATATATATATCTATATTCACAGGTGGGACATAGGGACACAACTACAATGGCGCGTAACTAATATGGCGCGTAACGACTTACGCGCGCGGGGGGGCTTGGGGGGGCGCGAAGCGCCCCCACCAACTAGGTGTTGGGGTGGCGCGAAGCGCCACCCCAACAGCTAGTATATATATATATATATATATATATATATATATATATATATATATGCATTTAAGCAGGAATTAATATTAATTGTGGGAAAAAACTTAACTTTTCTTATATTTGACCTAGATATGCATTTATTTGAGCATATTAGCATTTAAAACAAAATAGAACATGAAGAAATTATCGTAATAAAATGATGAATTAAAAAATGTCTAGGCTATAATCGTAGCTAGTACAATGTGCGTTTAGGATCCAGTCCATAGTCCAAGCCCAAAATCTGGTCCGTAGAAGACAAAAAAAGACGCAACTTGTCATTTCGGGAGGATTAAAAATCCCTGCCCTACCTAACCGGAATTTTAAAGTAAAAATATTTGTTTTAAACAACAATTGGACAACACTACTGATGATCAAGCATACTGACTGAATATTCAGATTTTGCCTCAAATATAAATTGCTCTGAAACATTTATTTTTTTATAAGAAAAGCTGAAAAAAACTTCACTTCAGCAATTGACCCATAATGAAATTAGACATTTATGTTATATGAAATTATGAAAACTATGACATTAAAAAATAATGAACGGAAATCAATTTTTTAACATTACTCTAATTAATAAGTTTTTTCTTAGAAAATTAAAGGGTGAAATTGAAAGCTAAATAAGGGCAAAAATGAAGTCACATAACAAGTCAAACTTAAGACAAACGGAAATTTTTATGAATAAATGGAACCTAAAACGAATAAAAATCAAAATAAATAATCCAAGTCAAACCTGAAATTAACAGAATTTATGGTTTTAAATGTAGGCTATCACCCGCTAAAATCCCCTAAGGGCTACAGTGTCATCTGTGCCTTACTGGGTATAATATATTAATTTTAAAAAGTTTTTCCATTGTCATTGCAGCATTAACAACTTCGAAATCGCTCAGGATTCCAAGAATTCTTCATTTAATATATTATTGTATGTTAAGCATCCAATTTCAGTAATATCTATGGCATTTCAAAAATGAACGGAAATAAATTTTTTATTATTACTCAAATTAAAATATTTTTCTCTTCCTTTTGAATTATTTTCTTCTTTTCGAATTTATTCCCTTCAAATAGTTTCTTCTATTGTAAAAAAAAAAAACCAACAACAGTAGATTATCAGTTTAATTGACATATGCTGATATTTATTCCTTAAGTTTTGATAATCTTTTAAGTATGAAAGTAAAAAAGTGAAAATATTTAAAATGTCCTTTTAAATGTACACAAAATCAATTTGCGAGTCATTTATTGATTAGTCAATTTCCTGTACCTATTAATTAAATAGAATCAAAAAACTGTCTTTTCAAAATATCAAAGCTAAACTGAAATAAAAATGCAAACACTAAGAATGTTTTTCTTGTTACATTAATAAACATCAGATTTTTAGCTTTTTGTTGATACCTGGTTAAATGAAAATGAACTCTTAAAAAAACATATAGTTTTCAGTAAAACACGAATGACAATCCTTTTCAAGGATTGGAGGGGTAGCTTTAAAGGTCTAACTCGTTTTTTTCTTTTTGCATGTTAAAACTATATTACTATTGAAAAGTCAACATTTCCGTGTAAACCTATTACTTAAGTGTAGTTTTGTCAATTACCCCCTTCTCCAGTACCCATTCCTGTCTGTAACCTCTGGTTAAGCCTTGTGGATCTACAGTTTTCCATCGTGAGAACCGAACTTTAATTAGATAGCAAACGCAAGGGGATTCAAGGGGTGAAACTCTAAACTTGGTTTCCGAAACTCATCCCTTTTGTATATCTATTCTAAGGAATTGATCAATTGATGCGTGTCTTGTAAATAATAAGGGGTTGGTGAACTAAGTCGGCTGGTGTATAACCAAGATGATGGCGGGGAACCGACAATAGCAGAAAAGATAGACATAGAGTAGACTTGCATGTGAACATATACAACTAGTGGGCGGTTCTAATGGGTAGTGGGCAACTAGTGGGTAGTGGGCAGTTCCTTCATCTGAAAATCAAATCAGAGGGACATGCTAAGTGCGCTTCCACATTTAGTGTTTCTTGCCAAAATGGGCCGGAAATGTGAGAAATTTGATAAATCAATGCACGCCTGTATGAGGGCGGACGTAAACCACCCTTTTTGGGTGCCACTTGATTGGTGAGCTTCCCAGCAAATATTAACTATAGATGAGCCCTAAGAACTGCGTCCTAAGACCCATTTATACTTTGGAAAGGCATTTCTTGAACTCTTTCAAAATTAGTTTCAGCTATATCAAATAATGAAATGCCGAGAGTAGCGGTGCGTCTGGAACAAGAATAATAATGGATTATCCATAAATAAAAATATTGAAAAAGTAGATCTGTTCTCAAGGATAGATAAATTAAAAGTAAATATTAGGCTACCATTAAGGCAAATATACGTATTTTCGAAGACCACACTGCCTTTCCATGACAAAAGTTTGTGGTAATGAGAAAAGTTTGTGGTAATGAACTGTAGTAAGGAGCGACCCGGCTCAATAGTAACCGAAACTCTAAAAAACGGAATTTTGATACCAATAGTTACATCAAAAGGATTGTATTTTAATGCTGATTTTAAATATATGAGTTTAATCAAGTTTAGTCTTACCCATCAAAAGTTACGAGCCTGGGAAAATTTGCCTTATTTTAGAAAATAGGGGAAAACACCCCCAAAATGTAATACAATCTTAACGAAAATCACACCATCAGATTCAGCGTATCAGAAAAACCTAAAGTAGAAGTTTCAAGCTCCTATCTACAAAAATGTGGAATTTCGCATTTTTTGCCAGAAGACAGATCACAGATGCGTGTTTATTTGTTTTTTTGTTGTTTTTTTTTCCCAGGGGTGATCGTATCGACTCAGTGGTCCTAGAATGTTGCGACAGGGCTCATTCTAACGGAAATTAAAAGTTCTAGGCCCCCTCCCACGCTCATTTTCCCCAAAGTCACCGGATCAAAATTCTGAGATAGCCATTTTATTCACCATAGTCGAAAAACCTAATAACTATGTCTTTGGGGACGACTTACTCCCCCACAGTCCCCGTGGGAGGGGCTGCAAGTTACAAACTTTGACCGTTGTTTATATATACTAATGGTTATTGGGAAGTGTACAGACGTTTTCAGGGAGATTTTTTTGGTTTGGGGGGGGGGGGGCAAGGGAGGATCTTTCCATGAAAGAATTGGTCATCGGGGAAGAGAATTTCAATGAAGGGGCTGCAGCACTTTCTAGTATTATTAAAAAAAAACAGTGAAAAAACAAATATGAAAAGTTTTTTCAACTGAAAGTAAGGAGCAGCATTAAAACTTAAAACGAACAGAAATTATTACGCATATGAGGGGTTCACCTCGTAATACCTTGCTATATATATATATATATATATATATATATATATATATATATATATATATATATATATATATATATATATCCACTTTTTTCTTAAGATATGATACGATTTAAGCAACATCGAAGTTCAGCTAATGCTAATTTTCAGAAGTTAACACCAAATCTTTTCACAATTAAGCTTTAGTTAATATTTTGGATTGGACTTGGCCGAAACCCAAGTTTAAGCCAATTCAAACTTACAGCCTTTTTTGAACCATGTACTTAAATGTGATTAAATAAAAAAAACAAGTTTTTTTAACTGAAAGTAAGGAGCGACATTAAAACTTAAAACGCACAGAAATTACTTCGTATATGAAAGAGGCTGCTTCCTCATCAACGCCCCGCTCTTTACGCTAAAGTTTGACTCTTTCTCTCAATTCTTCTTTTTAAAACAGTAAAAAACTTTAGCGTAAAAAGCGGGGCGTTGATGAGGAAGCAGCTTCTTTCTAATACGAAGTAATTTCTGTGCGTTTTAAGTTTTAATTTCGCTCCTTACTTTCAGTTAAAAAAACTTGTTTTTATGGCACTTGGTATTAACCAAGTGACATATAGCAGTCGCCAATTCTGTCGGTCTGTCGGTCCCGGTTTTGCTACTTTAGGCACTTCCAGGTAAGCTAGGACGATGAAATTTGGCAAGCGTATCAGGGACCGGACCAGATTAAATTAGAAATAGTCGTTTTCCCGATTTGACCATCTGGGGGGGAGTGGGGGCCCGGTTAATTCGCAAAAAATAGAAAAAATGAAGTATTTTTAACTTATCAGCGGGTGATTGGATCTTAATGAAATTTGATGTTTAACATGATATTGTGTTTCAGAGCTCTTATTTTAAATCCCGACCGGATCTGATGACATTGGGGGGAGTTGCAGGGGGAAAACCTAAAGTCCCGGTTTTTCTACTTTAGGCACTTCCAGGTAAGCTAGGACGATGAAATTTGGCAAGCGTATCAGGGACCGGACCAGATTAAATTAGAAATAGTCGTTTTCCCGATTTAACCATCTGGGGAGGAGGGCCGGTTAATTCGGAAGAAATTGAAAAAATGAAGTATTTTTAACTTATGAGCGGGTGATTGGATCTTAATGAAATTTGATTTTTGGAATGATATTGTGTCTCAGAGTTCTTATTTTAAATCCCGACTGGGTCTGATGACATTGGGGGGAGTTGGAGGGGGGAAACCTAAAATCTTGGAAAACACTTAGAGTGGAGGGATCGGGATGAAACTTGATGGGAAAAATAAGCGCAAGTCCCAGATACATGATTGACATAATCGGAACTGATTTGCTCTCTTTGGGGTAGTTGGGGGGGGGGGAGTAATTCTTAAAAATGAGGTATTTTCAACTTACGAACGGGTTATCGGATCTCAATGAAATTTGATGCTTAGAAGGATATCGTGTCTTAGAGCTCTTATTTTAAATCCCGACCGGATCTGGTGATGGGGGCGGGGAGTTGGGAGGGGGAAACCTAAAACTTGGAAAACACTTAGAGTGGAGGGATCGGGATGAAACATGGTGGGAAAAATAAACACAAGTCCTAGATAGATGATTGACATAAACAGAACGGATCCGCTCTCTTTTGGGTAGTTGGGGGGGGGGGGTATTTCTGAAAAATAAAAAAAAATGAGGTATTTTTAACTTACGAACGGTGATCGGATCTCAATGAAATTTGATATTTAGAAGGATATCGTGGCTCAGAGCTCTTATTTAAAACCCGACCGGATCTGGTGACATTGGGGGGGGGGAGTTGGGAGGGAGAAACCTAAAAATTGGAAAACACTTAGAGTGGAGGGATCGGGATTAAACTTGGTGGAAAAAAACACGAGTCCTAGATACATGATTGACATAACCAGAACGGATCCGCTCTCTTTGGGGTAGTTGGGGGGGGGGGGGTTAATTCTGAAAAATTAGAAAAAATGAGGTATTTTTAACTTACGAACGGTTTATTGGATCTCCATGAAATTTGATTTTTAGAGGGATATCGTGTCTCAAAACTCTTATTTTAAATCCTGACCGGATCTGGTGACATTGGGGGAAGCTTGGGGTGGGAAAACCTAAAAGGATGGGAAACGCTTAGATTGGAGGGATTGGGATGAAACTTGGTTGGAAAAATAAGCAGAAGTCTTGCATACGTGATTTACATAATTGGAACGGATCCGCTCAATTGCGGGGGGGGGGGGGTTAATTCTGGAAAATAAGAAAAATGACGTATTTTTAACTTACGAAAGAGTGATCGGATCTTCATGAAGCTTCATATTTAGAAGGACCTCGTAACTCCGATATCTTATTTTAAATCTCAACCGGATCAAGCGTAATTTGGGGGGGGGGGCAGTTGGGGGGACCGGAAATCTTAGAAAATCCTTAAAGCGGTGAGATCAGGATGAAACTGGATGGGAAGAGTAGAAACCTGTCTAAGATACGTGACTGACATAACTGGACCGGATCTGCTCTCTTTGGTGGAATTGGGGGGGGGGGGGTAATATTGAAAATTGAGGTATTTGTAACTTACGAAAGGGTGACCAGGTCTTAATGAAATTTGATATTTAGAAGGATCTTGTGCTTTAAAGTTCTAATATCAAATTCCGACCAGATCCTTTGACATTCGGGGGAGTTGGAGGGGGGAAGCGGAATTCTTGGAAAACATGAAAATTGGAGTATTTATATCTTACGAATAGATGATCGGATCGTAATGAAATTTGATTTTTAGAAGGAATTCATGTCTCAAAGCTCTTTTTTCAAATCCCGACCAGATCTTTTGACATTGTGGGGATTTGAAGGGGGAAATCTTGGAAAAACACTTGGAGTGTAGGAATCGGGATGAAGCTTGGTGGATAGAATAAACAAATGTCCCTGATACGTGATTGCCAGAATCGTACTGGATTCGCTCTCTTTGGGGGAGTTGGGGGGGAGGGTTCAGTGATTTGGCGAGTGCTTCTGGACGTGCTAGGGCGATGAAAATTGGTTGGCGTGTCAGGGAGCTGCACAATTTGACTTGATAAAGTCGTTTTCCCAGATTCGACCATCTGGGGGGCAAAAGGGAGAGGAAAAATTAGAAAAAATAGGTATTTATAACTTACGAGTGGGTGATCGGATCTTAATGAATTTTGATATTTAGAAGGACTTTGTGACTCAGAGCTCTTATTTTAAATCTTGACCGGCATTAAGCCTCTTATTTTCCTTTTTAAATCAATCTATTGATTCATAGAATTTTGTTAGAGCTCATACCATATGATCTCTTGGCTCTTAGCTCTTCTCGCCTCGTCACAAGTGCCATATGAGCTCTTAGCTCTTGTTTTTATTTAATTTCTGAACGTTTTTGAATCAATGCATGTTTTGATTTTGGCTCTCCGCAGAGGAATAATCAAAACGAAATTTTCATATTTTTTTTTTTTGGCTCAATGGCTTTCTCATAATTTTGATCGAATGATTTTGAGAAAAAAAGAGCGGGGGACGAAGCCTAGTTGCCCCCCGAGTTTTTGGTTAATTAAAAAGGTAACTAGAACTTTTAATTTTTTACGAATCTTTTTATTGGTAAAAGATTTACGTAACTTATAAATTAGCTTACGTAAAGAACTTTTGTATTCTCATGTTTTTATTACACATATGAGGGGATTCGCCCCATCGTCAGTACCTCGCTCTTTACGCTAAAGCTTAAATTTTATCCCAATTCATTAAGAATGACCCCCTGAATCACAAAAGCCGTAGAATAAGTAGTTGAAATTACTGGAAATGCTTTAGCGTAAAGAGCGAGGTATTAGAACGAGGTGAGCCCCTCATATGGGTAATAATTTCTGTTTCTTTTAAGTTTTATTGCTGTTCCTTACTTCCAGCTGAAAAAACTTTTTCACTTTTGTTTTTTAATTGTTTTTTATAAAATAATGCTAGTAAATCCTGCTCTCCCTTCATGGAAATTTTCTTCTCCCATTACAAATTCTCGAAGGAAAGTTTCCCCAGCATATCCCCCTTTTCTCAACCCCTCCCCCAAACCAAAAAAATCCTCCTGAAAACGCCTGTATACTTCCCAATAACCATTACTATATGTAAGCACAGGTCAAAGTTTGTAACTTGTTGCCCCTCCCACGGGGACTGTGGGGGAGTAAGTCGTCCCCAAAGAGATAGTTATAATGTTTTTCGACTACGCTGAATAAAATGGCTATCTCAGAATTTTGATCCGTTGACTTTGAGAAAATAATTAGCGTGGGAGGAGGCCTAGGTGCCCTCCAATTTTTTTGGTCACTTAAAAAGGGCACTAGAACTTTTCATTTCCGTTAGAATGAGCCCTCTTGCAACATTCTAGGACCACTGGGTCGATACGATCATCCCTGGGGGAAAAAACAAAAAAAACAAATAAACACGCATCCGTGATCTGCCTTCTGGCAAAAAATGAAAAATTCCACATTTTTGTAGATAGGAGCTCGAAACTTCTACAGTAGGGTTCTCTGATACGCTGAATCTGATGGTGTGATTTTCGTTAAGATTCTATGACTTTTAGGGGGCGTTTCCCCCTATCTTCTAAAATAACGCAAATTTTATCAGGCTCGTAACTTTTGATGGGTAAGACTAAACTTGATGAAACTTATATATTTAAAATCAGCATTAAAATGCGATTATTTTGATGTAGCTATTGATATCAAAATTCAATTTTTTAGAGTTTTGGTTACTATTGAGCCGGGTCGCTCCTTACTACAGTTCGTTACCACGAACTGTTTGAATACTTCTACACGGGTTTTCCGGTGAGAGTTTTATATGGGAAAAAGTTACCGAGGCAATTTTTTGGGGGACAAGCTTTCCTTCTAAAGGAATTTCCCTTGGTGATTCTCCGGGGGAGGAAGTTTGCAGAACCTTCCAACTAAGACTTAAATTTTAAAGGACATAAAAGTAAAAACATTTTTCACCTCCTTTACCTATTTAAAGTCTATTCACAGCTGAAATCACAATTTTCTCAAGTTTTTCTTTAGGTGATAAAAAAAATTAGAAAATTTTTAGGGCATTACCACATTTTCGTCAGTTATACCATATTGAACTGAAAAAATAAATAAGCAGAACCAGTTACTTAAATCTGACAAAGGTTTTTGTCCGTAAAATTCAAACGTTCTGTTGATTCCTGAAGACAACTATGAATGCCACACACCTTGTGGTGTACCTTGTCCCCAAGAAACTACCAGTAATGATGATGAGTGTGATTTTGATCTGGAGCCAATCGGATAATTAAGGAAAATCCCGTCGTTAGAATCGTCAGTGGCTGGAGATCGTAAAGCCTGCCACCCTCGAGCGGAATCTCTGGAAGAAGACTTGTCATCGTCTGCTGGGCCTCACAATGAGCCTGGTTGTGACTTGAACGTGCAACAAGTACAAGCAAATATATACCAGGTCTTTTTAGTTGTTTTTTTTTCGCAGTCACTTTGGCTTTTGCAAAGGCGGTTTTAGGAGGGAAAGAGGGTGCACCTGCCCAGGACAGAGACATTTGCTTGAAAATAATAGCAAATACATCGAATTTTATAATCTTGTTTTTTTCGTGATATTTTCCATTCAAATTTGGTAACAAATGTAGATTTTATTGAAATTCTGTCTGAAAATTCTTGGGAGACAGGGGAGGGGGGCTAACATTGATTTTGCCCCCGGGAGCAATAGAGGCCAGAATCGCCACTGGGCTTTTCAAAGGATGAAAAACCCAGGGCTGTCTTGGGCTTCAGAAGGTTTTCTTGAATTGTAACAGGAACACAAAGAGTACATGGGCGTTTAATCTTTATTTTTGAAATGAACTCAAATTTTGGGCAGAAAGTGAATGGAAAATACCAGTTTGAATAGTAAAAGTTTTTGCTAAGCATCGCGATTAAACCCGAATCAAGAAATGGAATTCAGGCCCGTGCATCTTAAAAATGGCTAAATTTTTAATACTTTTTAAATTGTTCATTTTTAAGTGGTTTCTTCCATTAATTGAATCATTGGGTAGCGACTGAACTAGCAAGAGTTACCAAATAAAATACGTCTTAATTAGCTGTATTTCATTGTTTCATTAAAATTTTCAGTGCCCTAAGGTATGTTTTCTCGACATACGCTGCCTACAGTGCTGTCACAATCTCTGAAGTCTTTTCTAATGCTGGGGGGGGGGTACAACGTTGGAGCTCATTTTCCCAAATCAAATAAAAATGACAGAAAAAAAAAGAAAATGAGCCATATAGTACCATAAAGGCAAAGATGTACTAAAGAAAACTTACCCGTTTCTCTGGATGCTTGAATTATGAAGGCTTATCTTAGTTTTGAAAAGATTTTGAAGAGATAAAATTTCAGCTGGGGGCAAACTGGGGTCGGAGGGAGATGTCCCTCAGCCCATAGCGAATTACGCCCCTGGTTTATGAGAGTAAAGGTTCACAGGTCCATAAAACTTAGTTTTGGACGCTAAAGTCCCTTTCAGGGCCGGATAAAGGGCAATTGAAGGGATTGGGCCCAATACCCCGCATTTAAAAGGGCCTCGCGTTACTATCAAAATTAACAAAAAAAATGAAATTTAAAGCAAATATTTTTTCACAATAAAGAATAAATTACGAATTATCCAAATAGTCAAATAAATATTTATTTTGACTTTGAATTTTTTGATGAGTTCATTAATATGTTTATTGTTATTTAACATGTACTTTTATAATATAGAATATTGACGCTCGTAAAATTCTTGTCAAATTCATCAAATTTAATCGAGATAGTCGTATATAATTTAAGAGATTTTGCACTATGTACGTGAACAACTTTACGTACGTAAGCTAAAATGTAGGTATATTTTGTCAAATATTTAATATAAGCATAAGACCCCGCAAAAGAAAATCCAATCGGGCCCCATGCCTATTCGATCTGGGCCTGGTCCCACAGCCGGTTGAGGAACAGAACTAAAAGAAGGGCATAGTTGAAGTATTGTCATGATTATTGGAATTCTGCCAATTGTACACTGAGAAAAAAAAGGCAGTAGCTTATCTCAAAACCGCTCCAAAATAGGTAGAGTAGAATAGTCGCTGATGACATCCCTCTGATACACCAGAAGGCAGCACAAAATGAAAATAAGTAAGATTTGTTTTCTACATTTCTCTATTGTTTTTAAGTTTATTAGAACCTTATTGGGACCAATCTTATAGTTATTATTAACAAAATTGGTAAAGAATTTTACAAAAGGTAGATGACTTGTTGATTCTTGAAGTGCGTCATAGAAATATTAGAGGTGACGCCCTCGAAGTCTTAACCCATGCTTCGGATGAAGCTAAGAATCTAAATATGAAAATAAATTCCGCTAACTCAAAGATAATGACGACAAATTTTTTGGAGCTCACTCCCGTTTTCCTAGACCCTATCCCACTTGAAATGCTAGTGAAACATGATAAACTCCTTGGTGCCACAATTTCAAATAATCCTTAGTGGGAAATGCACGTTTCCATTGTTAAACAAGCAAATGTTTCACTAACTAGGTTGACACCATCAAACAAATTTAGTTGCCCTAAGATGCATCCTCTCCGTGTTTACTTATCATTTGTCAGGCTCCGTGTTTACTTATAATTTATCTTTTATCATTTGTCATCTATTGGAGTATGCATGTCCGTTCTGGAATTCGTATCTTTCAAGTGATCTTAGTGACAAAATTGGGTCGGTCCAAAAGCGTTCGCTCAGGATCATCTACAAAGAGAGCGAAATTCCATTCTCCTTTCTCCTTAAATCCGCGCGAATTACCACGTGAAAAGAAAGGAGAGACAAAATTTGTTTGCGTTTTGCTAAATCCGCAATTTCTAATCCTCATACTGAGGATATCTTCCCTGATTTTCACGACCCCTTTCCTCGAGTCCTTACTCAGCCTCCTTGGCAATCCCAACGTATTCTCTGATCCATGTCGTTACTGAGAGGTTCTGGAAAAGTTTTATCCCCTTTATTCTGGAGCACCTTAATAATTCCTAATATGCGTCCTGAATATCCCCCGTCCCTTATTTTAGTTGATGATGTATGGTCATAATAATCATACCCACTTATTTTTAATCCTTGGTCATTTTTATTTTTCTTATTTTTGATATTTATTTGTGCTCTATTTCATTTTATCCTAGTCTTTGCACATTTCTCTCTTTAATTGCAAATATTTCATTTTGACATTTTGACCATTAATTTGACATTGATTTTAATTTTTTTCGATTTTACAGTATTTGACTTAGAATGCGAATTCAGTAAATTTTTTTTCCTTTTAGTTTGTGATATTGTTTTATTAATGTCAAAACAGAAATTTCTGTTTTGCCATTAATCGCATAAAGTTCATTTTAATTCTTGGACTTGGACTTTTTTTTGCTTGATTGGTGTTTCTTTTACTCTTGTTTTGCTGTATCATTTGTTTCTTGATTTTGGTTTTTCCCCCGTCCCTTATTTTAGTTGATGATGTATGGTCATAATAATCATACCCACTTATTTTTAATCCTTGGTCATTTTTATTTTTCTTATTTTTTATATTTATTTGTGCTCTATTTCATTTTATTCTAGTCTTTGCACATTTCTCTCTTTAATTGCAAATATTTCATTTTGACATTTTGACCATTAATTTGACATTGATTTTTTTTTTCGATTTTACAGTATTTGACTTAGAATGCGGATTCAGTAAATTTTTTTTCCTTTTAGTTTGTGATATTGTTTTATTAATGTCAAAACAGAAATTTCTGTTTTGCCATTAATCGCATAAAGTTCAGTTTAATTCTTGGACTTGGACTTTTTTTTGCTTGATTGGTGTTTCTTTTACTCTTGTTTTGCTGTATCATTTGTTTCTTGGTTTTGGTTTTTCTCTTTGGACATACGAAGTGAACTCGGCTCTATTAGAGCTTATGATAGCCTTTTGAAAATAAATTTGATCTTATCTCTCACTTGGTTTCGAATATTTGAAAGTGAAAATTTCAAATGTTGAAAAAAGAAAGAAAAAAAGATGCAGTTCTAGACTGAGCGTAAAAGCAAGTGTGTATCTCACACACATATACAATATGTCTCAGTTGGAGCAGATTCAGGAGGTTTGTTTCTTAGTTAACACTTGGAATCTGACCATGAAGAGATTTATGCAAAAAACCATTCCAAATTTGTCTGTTTTTGTTTTTTACATAGGCTGAAATGAACAGACAATAGTTTAAAATTTCTTCTCTTTGTTTTTTTGTTTTCTTCTATTTGTTTTTTTGTTTTCTTCTATTTGTTTTTTTCTCTTTTCAGAAGAGTGTAGGTTTTGGTTGTATTTAGTGCTTTTATCTTCCCCACGGCTTTCCTAAGTTGTGTTTTAGGTCTGAGATGATCCCTAGTGAAGTTCCTTTTTAGAAAGAACAAGAGCTAAGAGCTCATATGGCACTTGTGACGAGGTCGGAAGAGCCGAGAGCTCATATGGTACGAGGTCGGAAGAGCCAAGAGCTCATTTGGACGAGGTCGGAAGAGCCAAGAGCCAAGAGCTCATTTGGCACTTGTGAGAAGGTCAGAACCTAAAGTTAAACTTTATAGCACAAGATCCTTCTAAATATCAAATTTCATTAAGATCTGGTCTCCCTTTCGTAAGTTACAAATACCTCAATTTTCAAAATTACCCCCCCCCCCCAATTCCACCAAAGAGAGCAGATCCGGTCCAGTTATGTCAGTCAAGTATCTTAGACAGGTTTCTATTCTTCCCATCCAGTTTCATCCTGATCTCACCGCTTTAAGTATTTTCTAAGATTTCCGGTCCCCCCAACTGCCCCCCCCCAATTACGCTTGATCCGATTGAGATTTAAAATAAGATATCGGAGTTACGAGGTCCTTCTAAATATGAAGTTTCATGAAGATCCGATCACTCCTTCGTAAGTTAAAAATACGTCATTTTTCTTATTTTTCAGAATTACCCCCCCCCCCCCCCCACAATTGAGCGGATCCGTTCCAATTATGTAAATCACGTATGCAAGACTTCTGCTTATTTTTCCAACCAAGTTTCATCCCAATCCCTCCAATCTAAGCGTTTCCCATCATTTTAGGTCTTCCCACCTCAAACTTCCCCCAATGTCACCAGATCCGGCCAGGATTTAAAATAAGAGCTTTGAGACATGATATCCTTCTAAAAATCAAATATCATGGAGATCCAATCACCCGTTCGTAAGTTAAAAATACCTCATTTTTTCTAATTTTTCAGAATTAACCCCCCCCCCCAACTACCCCAAAGAGAGCAGATCCGTTCTGGTTATGTCAATCATGTATCTAGGACTCGTGTTTTTTTCCACCAAGTTTCATCCCGATCCCTCCACTCTAAGTGTTTTCCAAGTTTTAGGTTTCCCCCTCCCAACTCCCCGCCCCCATCACCAGATCCGGTCGGGATTTAAAATAAGAGCTCTAAGACACGATATCCTTCTAAACATCAAATTTCATTGAGATCCGATCACCCGTTCGTAAGTTGAAAATACCTCATTTTTCTAATTTTTAAGACTTACTCCCCCCCTCCCAACTACCCCAAAGAGAGCAAATAAGTTCCGATTATGTCAATCATGTATCTGGGACTTGCGCTTATTTTTCCCATCAAGTTTCATCCCGATCCCTCTACTCTAAGTGTTTTCCAAGATTTTAGGTTTCCCCCCTCCAACTCCCCCCAATGTCATCAGACCCAGTTCGGATTTAAAATAAGAGCTCTGAGACACAATATCATTCCAAACATCAAATTTCATTAAGATCCAATCACCCGCTCATAAGTTAAAAATACTTCATTTTTTCTATTTTTCCGAATTAACCGGCCCCTTCTCCCCCCCCCCCAGATTGTCAAATCGGGAAAATGACTATTTCTAATTTAATCTGGTCCGGTCCCTGATACGCTTGCCAAATTTCATCGTCCTAGCTTACCTGGAAGTGCCTAAAGTAGCAAAACCGGGACTTTAGGTTTTCCCCCTCCAACTCCCCCCAATGTCATCAGATCCGGTCGGGATTAAAAATAAGAGCTCTATGACACAATATCATTCCAAACATCAAATTTCATTAAGATCCAAATACGCGCTGATAAGTTAAAAATACGTCATTTTTTCTATTTTTTGCGAATTAACCGGGCCCCCACTCCCCCCCAGATGGTCAAATCGGGAAAACGACTATTTCTAATTTAATTTGGTCCGGTCCCTGATACGCTTGCCAAATTTCATCGTCCTAGCTTACCTGGAAGTGCCTAAAGTAGCAAAACCGGGACCGACAGACCGACAGACAGACCGACAGACCGACAGACAGACCGACAGAATTGGCGACTGCTATATGTCACTTGGTTAATACCAAGTGCCATAAAAAAGGTCTCAAGTACCTATTTTTACCTATTTTACCAATTTTTTTGGCAGCCCCGTATGAACCTTGGGCAACCCCATTTTTAGACGTAGGAGGACTTTCGACGACTAAGTTTGCCATAATCCTTCATGAAAAAGCCATAACTTTAATAGGGGCAATTTAAAACTACACATATCAATAAGGTACTAGTACCAAAACAAATCTTAAACATATAGTCACTATTTACTATTTTCATCGTCACTAATTACTATAACATGATAAAAACTTCGTTTTCTTAAAGAGTTAAAGAGGCTGCGTCCCAAAGTCGAACCTTAAAACGTACAGGAATTAGGAGAGGCAGTTGGGGGGCTGCCCCCCCCCCCAAACCCTCTGCTTTTAAAGACTCTTTTGTACAGGTTTTTTGTTGTACACCAACAAACCCCCAGCTCTTAGCTTGTGTGCTCTGTGTCTGGGAAACAGTTTCAATAATTATGTTTAAATGTAAATGGAGTGGTCAATTTCATTGTTACTAATTACTAGTTTCGGCGCAATGGTTCTCCTGTCCTCTTGTGTTTAACATTTTTCGAAGTTATTCCATTATTCATTCATTTCAATTTTTTGTTAATTAAAAGAGGGCCTTTCCGAAGCCAAGAGCGGGGGGTTAGGGGGGCGGCAGCCCCCCACAACAAAAAACCTGTACAAAAGAGTCTTTAAAAGCGGGGGATTTGGGGGGCGGCAGCCCCCCAACTGCCTCTCCTAATTCCTGTACGTTTTAAGGTTCGACTTTGGGACGCAGCCTCTTTAACTCTTTAAGAAAACGAAGTTTTTTTCATATTATTTCTGTACGTTTTTCTACAATCCATGGTGGATGTAATTTAATAATAATTTTCCATGTTTATTTTCTCGCTTTCTGTATCAATAAATTCAAACTGACAAAATTATCTAATTTTGATAATTTTAATAGTTTAGCAGCTTAATTAAAAATTTAGCAGCTAGTGGTTTTTACCCACCCGCCTCCGGTTTATGGGCCCAGCGCGCTTCCGCTGTGCCAAGCTGCTGTTATGCTTGTTATCAAACAAGTTATTACAATAGAAAATTTCACCAACGGCTTCAATTAGGAAATCAATTTAAATGGTTATTTTAACTTGCTTCCATCAAGCCTTACCCCCGCTTCAGTATAAATTCTTGTGAACATTCCGGTATGTAATTCTGATCACATGTTTCCATGTTTATTTTCTCCCTTTTTGTATCAATAAATTCAAACTGACAAAATTACCTAATTTTACAAATTTTAAAAAGTTAGCAGCTAGCGGTTTCGATCCGCCGACCTCTGGGTTATGGGCCCAGCACGCTTCCGCTGCGCCAAGCTGCTGTTAGTGTAAGAATTTTTCAAACAAGTGATGTTATTACAAGAGAAAATTTTACCTTCAATGAGGAATCGGGTTTTTCTAAGCTTGAAAATGGGGGGGGGGGTTAAGATTTTCCGACGAAACTTTCCAGGAAAATTACTCGGAGAATTCCGCGTCGAATGAGTCTTCGTACACCCAGATCCGATGTCGGCTGTGACCTGTAGGCGTGCCAAAAAAAAAAGAACATGAACATTAAGTGGCTATGCGTGGTTTCTGGAAAACAGGGAAGGAGTTATCGGATCGAGCTGAAATTTCGCGGATAAGCTCCTGGGCCCTAGGGGACCTTAACTTGTGAATTTCAGCCCGATCGGACAACGTTAAAGGGGGGTTGGGGTGTCGAAACTTTCGGCCAGATTTTCCCCATGAAGGAAAAGTCAGAGGGCGATGAAATTTAGCAGGTTTCTTAGTTGGAGCTCGGGCTACGAAATGCATCCCTCTCCATCCCTCTGCGACCACTGGAACCGAAGATCGCTTAACATTGTCGTGGTTTGCCTCTTTAAAGAGGCACGAGTGTGCCTCCTTGATTTTTAAACACATTGTTAATCAACACAAATGTGTCCTTGCTATTAACAAATCATGTCTTAATGAGGCACTATTAACTAAATACATCGTAACTATAAGCACTTCCTTACTAAACATAACTATTTCATCACTATTTAATATTCTTAAACACAATGTTACTAAGCACAAACATATGGTCGTAATTAATGAAACACATCCTAATGAGGTACTATTAACTAAACACATCGTTACTATTTATTAACAAGTCGTTGCTAAGTGCTAAGATATCACTATTTACTACTCTTAAGCACATTGACTCAGGGTTGCCACAAGTGAAACAAAAATCACTAGATTCTTGAAAAAAAAACCACTAGATCAGCAAAAAAGATCAAGTTGATTTTTTTAGCCTATTCAACACAGTAACATAAATGGGGCAGCTGGGGTCAACCAAAAATATATACTTTTTCTTTTTAGAACTCTTTCATTGTCCATTTAAAACCCCTTAGTCTTCACCCTATGAATTTAGAAATCATCTTCTTTTTGGTCCTGGCACGTACGCAGGGGGGGGGGCTTCGGGCCCGCCCCCCAGAAATTTTTCGAAATGTTTAATTTCCCCATGGTTTCTTGGGATTTCTGGCAAAAGTAGGACATTTTTTAAGAATCTAGATACATGTATGAAGCTTTTTTTGGGATTTTACAGCATGCAATTATCTGATCAAGTCACTGCCCAATTATCAACCCATTTTCTGTCTAACTCTTTACCCTCTTTGAAGTAAATAGCGATTGTACCGTTATATTGTTTTGTAAAAAGAGTTTGCTTTCCACTGCAAAATAGAATTATCTTTGATATTATGGCGTTTTCAGGATAAAGTACAGCTTTTAATGGATCAATTTTGGAAACTATCATTTTTCATTCAAATCGATATTTTTGCAATAGAAGAACTACCCTCACAGCACCCATATTGCACTATTAACCCCAAAATTTCCCTGTCAGTGGGATATAATAGATTAATCACTGGTTCTAAATCGCTATGAACATAACCTGAGTCTAAAACGTACTTTTGAGGCCTCAGTCTCCTTCCCCAATCCGCTGCAATACTACTGGTTAAAGTTAATCTGTATTTTCCGATATACGTGCTTTTTGCATTTATTTAGTTACTATAAAAACGAGTGCTACTTTATATCTGCTGTTTCGAAGGTTTTGCCCCCCCTCCGAAATAAATTCCTGCGTACGTGCCTGTTTTGCTCTATTAGAACTAATATAATTTCTGGGGCACTAGCGAGGAGTATGCAAAATATCTTCTCTTGACAAATTTATTTTTTTTAAAAGACAATTAGCCCTCTCCCCTTAGATATTGTACAATATATTTTACCACCCACACTAAATTTTCGTGGATTAACGCCACTAATCACTTACATCAATAAAAACTACTCGTGTCAGCGGCGCTAATTCGCAAAAATACCGGGAATGCAACAGATTCTTTTTTATATTTGATATTACTTAAGATAAAGAAAAAATATTGTAGAAAGACTAAGAGAGGGTAATTGACCCCTTCCCCTTATTGGAGTTCCGGACAGTTTCAGAAGATGAACGAATTCTTAATAAGAATTTCCATGTTATAAAATGACGTAAATAATAGTGAAATAATGATGAGTCCCAAGGTGTATCATACAATAGCTTTTGTTATATGCAAAAACCAGAATTTTGGCAGTAATTGCTTACTTCCTTCTACACCTGGTTTATCAATAATGGCTTTAATCACTAACCAGGCACACGCGAAGAAGAAATTTAGGTATGTGGCCTCTAAAATGTTGCAATTTCTGCAATTTTTATGTCCGATATCCAATACTCCTTATAATTTTCCCATTTTTGAAAGTGTGTCTCAGTCCTAAAAAATGTCTCTTTCGAGCTAAAATGCCTGTTTTTTTTTTATTATATCAAAACAATTTCATAGCTTACATCATACATCAGAAAAAAATATGTATTGATGTATACACAACAATACATCAGAAAAAAAGTTTTGAAAAAAAGATATTACTTTAAAACGGAATATAGAAAAAAACCTATCACATTTGATGGAGGTCGTGTCATAAAATTTTAGTCCGAGATTGTTTCCGATTTTGGGAAAACGAAATACAATAAATCGCTCTTTTCATATAGACTTTTTTTCAGATACTGTTCAAAGGGTAAGTCAATCGTTGGCTCGACTGAAGGCTGTTGAGGAAAGGGTGGTTGAGGAAAAAGGGGCAATGAACAAATGAAAAAGCCTACTTTACAAAGAATCCGATCTAAATTTATAATATTTTAACCTCTAAATGTCAAATCTGTAGTTAAAATTTTGTCAGGATATCACTATAGGTAAAGGTAAAAAACGGCATTTGGCATCACAGTCCATACCGATGGTGCTGATCTCCGTTTCATGGCCCTTCAGCCAGAAAGCGCAATGGGGGATTGGGGGCCAATCATCCTATATCTAAGCATATCAGAGCCCTATACGAGATTTTTCTTTGAGGTAAAGTTTACACAAGAAACTATAAAAAACGCATAAAAAACTTTTTATATCTATTTTTGGTACGTTTTTATGATTCAAATTTTTGTGGGAGGGGGCAAACCATCTTGTCCCCCTACATACAACCTTGACATCACGGCAATCTGAAAGCATAATTTAAAAAAAAATACTATTTACAAGTATTTTAGCAATCAAGCAAGATACTTGAAAAAAAAACAGTTTAGGACGGTGGGGTATTACTAGGGTTGCCATTGGTTGGTCCCCTATTACTGTTTGTACTTTTTCCCCCTTGTCTGCGTGCGATAGAACCGTAAGAGCAAAGGCTTTTTTACCCTAGCTGCACACGATCGGGAAATGTTTACCAAAGTTTACCAAAGTTACCGAGTTTTTTTTTTTTTTGGGGGGGGGGAGGGGGCTGGGGACTATATTAAGTGGTGGAAAGTGGTTGACCCCTCGATCGTTTAACTCCCTCTGTTGCTGAGCAAACGAAACGACTGGCCTCACAAGTGATATATCTGTAAAACTCCTTACTTCTTGAAGTTTGAGAACTGAGTTAAAATGCTAAAACACATGAGAACTAAGCACCTAATCAATTTCAATTTAATAGCGGGTTTTATTCAAGAAAATAAACAACAAATTATGCAAAGAAAATACTAAAAAGAAAAAAAAGGCAATATGACAAAGCAATTCGCTTGTCATAGTAAGCTTTCGCTTGCTCGGAGTAACCCTTTAAACATAGGAATTAAATTTAAAGAAAAGAAGAACAGAAAAGAAAAAAAAGAAAGAGGGAAACAAAAATGTGCATTTGCCCTACTGCAGCTCGCAACAGCCCTTCCAAGCAAAACCACATTTCACCTACCAAGACACTCAAAAAACCCTTGTTTCCATCCAACAAAAAATAAAAATTTATTTTCATTAAACGCTTTGTTTTGGTGGGAAGAAAGATATTTTCAGGGAAGAAGAAAGAGAGCGAAAGAGATGCAATTTAACGATTCCTCAGCAATCAAACAAAGCGAGACAAACTGTTTTAAGACCTTTGCGGAAATCACACATATTTGCCGACTTTTTCGAAAAAATTCGAAATCATCTGATTAGCTTTAAAAAACCCAGATTTTGACATGGAATAGCACTTAAATATCTTGTGCTAAGGCTTGAAGAAAATGACTGCTCTGAGCAAGACTGGAGAGAAGGAGGAGGACCCTTCAGACGCTTACTTCTCTTGATCCCAAAATTGTTTGCACATTTTAAAGAAGTTTCCTACATTTTTGAATAACCCGCCGTATTTTGGAACTTTTTTCGTCAAGTCCCCCCACAGGAAAATTCTTCTGAACGTTGCTAACTCCTTGTAAAAATATGGTTGCCGAAAAATCCCAAATCTGAAATTTGCAATGCTTTTTGAATGAGCCAAATTATAATTATGGGGATCATCTAGTACATTTGTAGAAGAAGCATTTTAAATCTTCTCACTGAAAATTTTCTATCTCACAGTATGCGAACTATCTTTATAAATGAGCCAAATGTAAATAATAAGGATCGCCAAGTCCATTTTATGAAGAAGTAATTTTCAATATTTGTGTTAAAATTTTGCTATCCCACTGCGCAAATTAAGATTTCATCTTCTCCTTTTAGGTCTTTCCCCTGGCATAATATACATTTAAAAGTATTTTTCAATGGATTTGCGTGTTAAAATTTTTCTGTTCTGCAGTGTAAAAATTAAGATCTTCTTCACTTTAAGTTTCCCCTCCCTCCTGAGAAAAATACATATTCACAAATTAATTACCATAAAACCTTCTGAATAAGCCAAATTATACTTTATAGGAATTTCCAAGTGCGTTTGTAGAGGATGAATTTTTAAGTTTTCTCACCAAAATTTTTACAAAAGTACAATAAAATTGTCCAACGCATGAATTACTGCGGACGCACAAACTTAAGAATTAACCTTCTAAATGAGACAAACTGTAATTCAAATAAGCGTTTTAAAATTCCATCGTCAAATTTTTCCACCTCACAGAGCATGAACTAAGATTTTCATCTTCGCCCTTCAAGTCATCCCAGAAATAAATTGCTGTGGACACTACTGACCCTCGCATAATCCGCAGTTACAATAGGTTTCCCATAAAACCTTCTGAATGAACCAAACTTTAAAGGTGGGTTTTTAGAGTACACTTTAGATGTGTATTTAAGTTCTCTCATTAGAATTTCCCAATCCCACGACGTAGGACTCAAGGCCGTATCCAGGGGGAGGGGTAGGCAGTTTCAAAACGTAACAAAAAATGAATATCAAAAAATTCTTATATTATATAGCGCCGACCTAATATTCTTCATCTAAGCAGAAGTTGTTTCTCTGACGCTCAATCCTAATGAAATATACTTAAGTATGATGAAAATGGGATACTTTAGAAACAAATGGGTTATATATTTGCACATTAGGGGAATGAGGGTAAAGTATTGCGGGTCTGCATGCCTAATATGTTAGGCACAATTATTTAGTTTATTATGAAGTAAGAATTTTTTCTAACTTAACACTGCTCAATTACTTTGCCCTCCCCCCCCCCTAATGTGCAAATATATAGCCCAAATTATATATTTCCCATCTATTCCCTCACGTTTCTTTGTCTTGTCTCACGCTAAGCTGAAAGAAACTAACGAAGAAAAACAATTTCACAATGCGTCAATGGAAGAACAACTTGAATGGTCGGCACTATATCATACAGTACCGTCTTTTCTATAACTCCTCCCCTGAAAAAATCCTTTTATACATCCCCTCCCGTTCGAAAAAAATCCTAGATACGGCCCTGATAGGGATGAAGATTTCATATTTTCTCTTCTAAATCTTGGATGAATTTTATCGAGGGGGAATAATTTGTAATTTGGCTTATTTCTGCAGACTTATTAAATTCCTTCTTCCAAGAATCGCTTCACACTGGAATTTACTTTTCCCTTATGATGCTTTATAGATAAGCCATTCAGGTTCCCTCAAGAATCCCGCTACAAAACGGCTTACAATGCCTGAACAATGTCATGGAAGCCACTATTTCAACACAAAAGAGTGATTTTGCGTCTATTCTACCTCCCTGCTCACTCTTGTTCGAATCCATTGTTGGTTGAACCTCACAATAGTCAGGCTCTAATCGTTTGAATTGTGGCCTATCAAACAATTTCAGCCCACCTGGGGAACCATTCTTGCCTTACTTTTTTTTATTTTTGGCATCTATTGTAAGCAAATACATCAGGCAATTGATCTCATACGAGATATTTACCTATATAATTTAAAGGAGTATGGGTCTTAGGCGGCTTTCACATTAAGCACATAATTTTCTATTCTACATAAGTGATTGAGTCACGCTACATTGAGTGTAGTCTTTCAGATTCAAACAGTTCCTTTTACACCAAGATCACGTGAATGTCCATAAAACTATTATAATTATCTTTGAAATTCATTACATTCATCAAAAGCAAACTATTCAAAAGCTTATAGAATCGAAACGGAGATTAAAGCTTTGATCAAGGATAAGAGACTATCCAGAAAGTTCCTTAGCTGCTATTTTGAACTTTTCCATAACATAACATAAGCTCCCGTAGCGCAAGTAGAATTCGAGTCTGCCCGAATTCTACTCTAAGTAGAATTCGAGTCTTCCGCACTGCTGCCTACTTTACAGATAAAATTCGCTCCGCAAAACTACATAACCCAAAACAAAGCTAAGTTTTGCTAATGTGAAAAGATTTATGGAATTCACAGTTTGAATCATAGCCTTTCAGATAATTTCAGACCACCCGAGGAGCAATTCACTGCCTTCTTATTTTTTTTTAATATAAGGCATCTATTGTAAGCAAATACTTAAGGCAATTGATCTCAAATAGATATTTACCTAGTTCAGTTTAAAGAATGTGGGTCGTAAAAATTGAAAGTAACAATTTTCCAGGCTGTATTTTATGTTCATGAATGTAATTTGAGGTTTAAACCGCCAGTTTTGATTGTTATCTAAGAATGTTGCTATTGGCGCTACACTGTGATACTTTTCATTAATAAAGCAGGGGGGTAAATGTCTCCCCAGACCACAATTCGCCCCCTTACAGCTAAAATTTAGCATCTCGAAAAATATTGCAAAAATTAAGATAGGCTTACCTAATTCAAGGATCCACAGAAACAGATCAGCTTTCTTCAGTATACCTTTACTTTTATTGTAAGTATTACAATAAAATCAGTATAATTTTACTTTTATATATCTAATTTTTCAGTTTTCACTGCCATTTGACATGGGAACATCGGCTTTAACTTTGCCTCTCCTCACATGATTTTGACAAGATTATGCCACTTTAATGGGACCAGAAAACTTACATTTTATCTTTAAATTTATTAAAAATTCATTTTGCTGACATTACAAAAGAATGAAATGTTGTGGGACAATCTGGGGTCTCTTTGAATTCCCCTTATTATTTCCTTCATTATCCCATACTCCTTACGTTTTATTTGACTTTTTCTAACAATTCTTTAAGAAAGACTCTTCAAACACAATGGCCTTTGAATTTGAATTAAAAATATTTTTTATGAACTTCATGAGTTTAGGGTAAAGAGGGAGAGATGAGGAGCGGGCAGGCCTCTTCATATATGGAATAATTTTTATTCATTTTAAGTTTTTAAGTTGGTGCTTTTTGTTTTCAGTTGTTTTTTTTATTTAATTTTAGAAGAGCTGGCTAAGGATACCTTTAGGTATACATTTGACTAACCATATATCATACAGTCAGCTCTATGAAAAATTTGGCTCCATCCTTTTTTCTAGGGCTATAATGAAAGAACAGATAAAAGGGCAAGGTTTAGGTTCATGAATGACAAATCACCAAAATCTTAGTTTTTGTTGGCTATTTTTTCTCAGTATGTCATTCATCAGAGCGTAGCTTTGACCATACGGAAGGAGAGCGTGTAAAACAGTTTTGGCCAGAGGCGATTATGCGCTACAATGATTTATTTTTGGTAATTGCAGTTGTTGTTAGTAATGTCCACTTAAAGTATGAAACGCTATTTAGTAAACTTCTCTTATTAAGAGGGTTGAGAGGGTAAGTAAAGCCCTAGAGGCACCAGTTCTCAAAAACACAGGGGTGGCAAAGATTTAATGATCTTTTCAAATGATGATACAAAATCTTGAGAAGCCAACTCCCTCAGGTTTTGAAGAATATTTTAGTTTATATTTTGCTCAGTCTTTTTTTTGTTCTTTTTTTATTGAAAATACATAATGGTATTTGTTAAGAGTTTCCCAAAGCTTGTTTTTGTTAATTTTATAAGACTACCATTGTTTGACCTATAAACAATCTAGATTTGCCGAAAAATTTATTTATAAGCTCTGCTATTCATGGCTTAATACGCAATATTTCTTAAGTTTGCAACATACTTTTGATATAAAGGAAAAAAAGTTACAGAAGAAGTTGCGTCAACTATCTATTTCCTTGATGATTAAAAGACTTGTTCTTCAATAGTTTGTTGACCAAGGCACAATATCTGACACCCAACAAATTCTTCCCAGGGTATAAAATTTTTCCCGCGGGGAAAGGCAACAAGTTGTTGACCAATGAACAATATCTGACACCCAACAAATTTTTCCCAGGGTATAAAATTTTTCCCGCGGGGAAAGCCTCTAAAAATGCTTAGAAGAAATATGGTATTAGCTTGAATTAATGTTGCTCATTTAAAAAGTTCCTTTTATGAACTTACCCCCTTATTTAGCAGTTTGCTTTCTAGCTGTTTATCCCGGGGGGATGGCCACCCGCCTTAATTCCCATATTATTTAAGTTAACTTATCAGAATAATGACTAGTACTCAAAGAGATAAGTTCTACGAGGAGAAGGGACATTCTAACGGAGAAGTGGTTTAGATGGGAAAGACTCTGTTCCTTAACGGATTAAATAAAAAAAAAATTAAATGAAAGTAAGGAGCGACATTAAAACGTAAAACGAACAGAAATTGCACCGTATATGAAAGGGGCTTTTCCTCTTCAACGCCTCGCTCTTTACGCTAAAGTTTGACTCTTTCTCTCCACTCTACTTCTTAAAACAGTAAAAAACTTTAGCGTAAACAGCGGGGCGTTGAGGAGGAAAAGCCACATCGCTATTGTGCTCCCTATGGTTGCCTGAAATTCAGACAGGAGTTGAACTTTTTAAGCCTTGCATCGTAGTAGATTACGTTTAAAAATTGACCTGAAAGCTTTTTCTCTACTTCATTGGGTAGGAATAATTTTCATATAAACAGGGATAGAGGAGGCCGCCTAGATTTCGATTTTTTTCAACCCATAATCCCTCCCCTCTACATTTAGAAATACATTCTTTTTGTATCATAACTTATAAAATGAGAAAATGATCCTGCCATTAGAAGTGGCTTGTGAGAAAAAATAATATATAGAATCGACATTTTTTTTAATAGGTACCCCACTCCCCCAGTGGGAACACATTGCTTATCCACGCTTCTCCACGGCAAACATTCATTTTCATATTTCATTTATTTTTATCTCCCACTGACTCTCTATTAAGTCATAGGTCTTGACTAATCTTCTATGGAAAGTGAAGCTATCCGTGGAAAGCATCACTTTCAATGAAAAAAAGTTTTTTTTTTTTTTTTAGGGATCTGAAAATAGCTATTTTTTCTTCATCAAACGATGATCTGTGATTTTCGAGTTGTTATGCTATTGGTGGCGATAATAAAACACCATACACTCTCGTATTTACTCTAATTTATCATTTCTTCTCATATTATAACAATACATCAATTCATCTGTTAAGAAACAGGGGAAGTATGAAAGCCTTTGAAAGCAACGAGTTACCATGGAAATTAAAACATAAACATCACCACGTTTAAAATAGGCTAGCTGCCAAAAACCAAACATTAAAATAGGGAGCTGTTCAATTTTTAAGTAAAGCTCTATCTTCTAAATCGATACTTTTTTTTTGTCAGTCTTAGCTGAACTTTATAAGGTAACCTTTATGACCTTATAAGGATAGTTTATATATAGCCTATGTAGATAGTCTGGATTTATAAAGTGTAAACCCAGTATAGTCTATATAGTATATGCTTTAAATAGTATACTAGCTGTTGGTGTGGCGCACCAGACCTAGTTGGTGGGGGCGCTTCGCCCCCCCCAGAGCCCCGCGCGCGCGCAAGTCGTTACGCGCCATATTAGTTACGCGCTTTTGTAGTTGTGTCACTGTGTCCCAAATGTGAATATATATATATATATATATATATATATATATATATATATATATATATATATATATATATATATATATATATATATATATATATTGTCTGTGCATATAAATAGATTGTCAGGTTTGCCGACTCTTGAACATGCAACATATAATTGTCCATGGGAAAACAATCCGTATTCAGATCTATACCGCATTTTTCTAATGATTGCCCTTGAGCTTTGTTGATGGTGATTGCTAATCGACTATTCCCTGTGTTCCCGTCGTCATTTATATATCCCCCCTGTGCTCATCAGGCGTCCCCGTTGTAGTTGCGTCCCTGTGTCCCGGTCGTCATTTATATTCCCTGTGTCCCGGTCGTCATTTGTGTCCCGGTGTCTCGGTCTGTAATTTCTCTTTGAGTGTCCGGGTCGTCATTTATATACCCTGTGTCTCGGTCGTCATTTGTGTCCCGGTCTGTAATTTCTCTTTGAGTGTCCCGGTCGTCATTTATATCCGGTCGTCATTTGTGTCCCCGTGTCCCAGTCTGTAACGTCATAAAATCTTCAATGGCTCTGCTGGTGCAGCCAGTTGAAGAAGTTTAACTTTTCCTGAGGGAAAACACATTCCCATTGTTTCTCCATTAAATTTCAAGACCTTGCAATAGGGACAAGTTTTAGACATAGTCCAGATTTGAACACATCTACTCAAACTACAATCATCGACTGGGCTGTACCTGAATGCCAGGCGATAATTTTGACGTTGCTCTTGTGATTCCTCGGCACGCTTTCTTTTGGCATTATCTCTTTGAGCCGCAAGCCTGTTTTCACGTTGTTCTTGTGATTCCTCGGAACGCTTTCTTTTGGCATTATCTCTTTGAGCCGCAAGCCTGTTTTCACGTTGTTCTTGTGATTCCTCGTCATGATTTTTTTTGGTAATATATCTTTGAGCCGCAAGCCTGTTTTCACGTTGTTCTTGTGATTCTTCGGCACGCTTTCTTTTCTTACTTTCTCTTTTAGCCGCAAGCCTTTTGGCATTAACTCTTTGAGCCGCTTCCTCGGCTGTTTCTTCTGCCATTGTAGGATTTATACTAAAATTTCTCTTTAAATTAACTATTTGAGCAGCTTCCTCGGCTGTTTCTTCTGCCATTGTAGGATTTATACTGAAATTTCTCTTTTAATCGCCCCTTACATACTTATAATGACGTCATATACAAAGCCTTATATACTTATAATGACGTCATATGCCGACAAACACACAAACATACAACTTATTTATATAAATATACTAGCTGTTAGGGTGGCGCTTCGCGCCACCCCAACATCTAGTTGGTGGGGGCGCTTAGCCCGCCCAAAAGCCCCCCGCGCGCGTAAGTCGTTACGCGCCATATTAGTTACGCGCCATTGTAGTTGTGTCCCTGTGTCCCACCTGTGAATATAGATAGATTTATATATTTATGTTTTTAACTACGTAGAACTTGCGAATATACAACATTCTTCGCTGCCCCATTGTCTGTACATATAAATAGATTGTCAGGTTTACCGACTCTTGAACATGCAACATATAATTGTCCATGGGAAAAACAATCCATATTCAGATCTATACTTCCTTATTCTAATGATTGCCCTTGAGCTTTGTTTATGGTGATTGCTAATCAAACATTCCCTGTGTCCCCATCGTCATTTTTATATCCCCCTGTGCCCCCTGGCGTCCCCGTTGTAGTTGTGTCCCTGTGTCCCAGTCGTCAATTATAGTCGACAAACATGACGTCAGTCGACACACAAACATGACGTCAGTCGACACACACGTTCCAGTCGTCATTTGTGTCCCGGTGTCCGAGTCTGTAATTTCTCTTTGAGTGTCCCGGTCGTCATTTATATTCCCTGTGTCCCGGTCTGTATATACATTCGTTTTTGAATTGGTATATGATGAAATAAATTTTTGTTTTTTTTTCCTTTTTTTCTTTTTAGTTTTTTTTTTGGTTTTTACCTATTTTTTAGCTTTTTAGTTTTTTTTCTTTTTATTTTTTTTGTAGTTTTTACCTTTTTTATTATTTTTTTTATTTTTTTTTTAGTTTTCAGTTTCTCCTTTATTTTTCAGTTTTTTTTCCTTTTTTTGTTTTTTTTTCTTTTTCAGTTTTTAGTTTTTTTTTTCTTTTTAATGTTTTTGCTGTTTTTACCTTTTTTTAGTTTTTTTCTTTTTTTTCTTTTTAAGTTTTTAGTTTTTTACCTTTTTTAGTTTTTTTAGTTTTTTAGCTTTTTTAGTTATTTTATTAGTTTTACCTGTTTTTATGGCACTTGGTATAACCAAGTGACATATAGCAATCGCCAATTCTGTCGGTCTGTCTGTCTGTCGGTCTGTCTGTCAATCTGTCGGTCCCGGTTTTGCTACTTTAGGCACTTCCAGGTAAGCTAGGACGATGAAATTTGGCAGGCGTATCAGGGACGGAACCAGCTTAAATTAGAAATAGTCGTTTTCCCAATTTCACCATCTAGGGGGGGTAGGGGGCCGGTTAATTCGGAAAAATTAGAAAAAATTAAGTATTTTTAACTTATGAATGGGTAATGGGATCTTAATGAAATTCGATGTTTGGAATGATATTGTGTCTCAAAGCTCTTATTTTAAATCCCGACCGGATCTGATGACATTGGGGGGAGTTGGAGGGGGGAAACCTAAAATCTTGGAAAACCCTTAGAGTGGAGGGATTGGGATGAAACTTGATGGGAATAATAAGCATAAGTCCCAGGTACATGATTGACATAATCGGAACGGATCCGCTCTCTTTGGGGTACTTTGGGGGGGGGGGGGTGTAATTCTGAAAAATTAGAAAAAAATAGGTATTTTTAACTTACGAACGGGTGATCGGATCTCAATGAAATTTGATGTTTAGAAGGATATCGTCTCTTAGAGCTCTTATTTTAAAGCTTGACCGGATCTGGGGAAAATGGGGGGGGGGAGTTGGGAGGGGAAATCGGGATGAAACTTGGTGGGAAAAATTAACACAAGTGCTAGATACATGATTGACATAAGCGGAACGGATCCTATCTATTTGGGATAGTTGGGGGGGGGTTCTTTCTGAAAAAATTAGAAAAAATGAGGTATTTTTAACTTACGAACGGGTGATCGGATCTCAATTAAATTTGATATTTAGAAGGATATCGTGGCTCAGAGCTCTTATTTTAATCCCAACCAGATCTGGTGACATAGGAGGGGGGGGGGGAGTTGGGAGGGGGAAACCTAAAACTTGAAAAACACTTAGAGTGGAGGGATCGGGATGAAACTTGGTGGAAAAAATAATCACGAGTCCTAGATACATGATTGACATAGCCGGAACGGATCCGCTTTCTTTGGGGTAGTTGGGGGAGGGGTTAATTCTGAAAAATTAGAAAAAATGAGGTATTTTTAACTTACGAACGGGTTATCGGATCTCAATGAAATTTGATATTTAGAAGGATATCGTGTCTCAAAGCTCTTATTTTAGATCCTGACTGGATCTGGTGACGTTGGGGGAAGTTTGGGGTGGGGAACCTAAAATCATGGAAAACTTTTAGATTGGAGGGATCGGGATGAAACTTGGTGGGAAAAATAAGCGGAAGTCTTACATACGTGATTTACATAATTGGAACGGATCCGATCTATTGAGGGGGGGGGTTAATTCTGAAAAATAAGAAAAAATGACGTATTATTAAGGTACGAAGGAGGATCTTCAAAAAACTTCATATTTAGAAGGACCTCGTAACTCAAATCTCTTATTTTAAATCTCAACCGGATCAAGCGTAAATGGGGGGGGGGGGAAATCTTAGAAAATACTTAAAGCGGTGAGATCAGGAAGAAACTGGATGGGAAGAATAAAAACCTGTCTAAGATACGTGACTGACATAACCGGACCGGATCTGCTCTCTTTGGTGGAATTGGAGGGGGGGGGTATTCATTGAGGTATGTGAAAGGGTTACGAAAGGGTTACCAGATCTTAATGAAATTTGATATTTAAAAGGATCTTGTGCTTTAAAGTTCTTATTTTAAATTCTGACCAGATCCTCTGACGTTGGGGTGAGTTGGAGGGGGAAACCGGAATTCTTGGAAAATGTGAAAATTGGGGTATTTTATCTTACGAATAGATGATCGGATCTTAATGAAATTTGATTTTTAGAAAGAATTCATGTCTCAGAGCTCTTATTTCAAATCCCGACTATATCGTTTGACATTGGGGGGAGTTTTAGGGGGAAATCTTGGAAAAACACTTGGAGTGTAGGAATCGGGATGAAGCTTGGTGGATAGAATAAACAAATGTCCTTGATACGTGATTGACAGAATCGTACTGGATTTGCTCTCTTTGGGGGAGTTGGGGGGAGGGGTTCAGTGATTTGGCGAATTTGGTGCTTCTGGACGTGCTAGGACGATGAAAATTGATAGGTGTGTCAGGGAGCTGCACAATTTGACTTGATAAAGTCGTTTTCCCAGATTCGACCATCTGGGGGGCTAAAGGGAGAGGAAAAATTAGAAAAAATTAGGTATTTATAAGTTACGAGTGGGTGATCGGATCTTAATGAATTTTGATATTTAGAAGGATATCGTGACTCAGAGCTCTTATTTTAAATCCTGACCGGCATTAAGCCTCATATTTTCCTTTTTAAATCAATCTATTGATTCATAGAATTTTGTTAGAGCTCATACCATATGATCTCTTGGCTCTTAGCTCTTCTCGCCTCGTCACACGTGCCATATGAGCTCTTAGATCTTGTTTAGTTTTTTTTTCTTTTTTAGTTTTTTTCTTCTTTTGTATTAATGCTAAAGCCAAGGTTCGAACCTGGAACCTCTCGGACCTAGAACCTGGAACATAACGCTTTACCAACTCAGCTACTTCGACTTGAATACATTTACCTTTTTTTTTTTTTTTTTTTTTTTTTTTTTTTTTTTTTTTTTAGTTTTCTTTTTGTCCTTTATTTGTCGGTTTTTTTCCTTTTTTAGTTTTTTTTTCTTTTTCAGTTTTTAGTTTTTACCCTTTTTTTTAGTTTTTTTTTGGTTTTTTAGCTTTTTTAGTTTTTCATAGTATTTACTTTTTAGTTGTTTTTTTTTGTAGTTTTTATCTTTTTTAGTTTTTTTCTTCTTTTGTATTAATGCTAAAGCCAAGGTTCGAACCTGGAACCTCTCGGACCTAGAACCTGGAACATAACGCTTTACCAACTGAGCTACTATATTTGCATCGGATTAACGACGCTTCTTGACTACTAAGGTCCCTGCGTCGGCCCTGTAGTGCATTCCTGCAGCATGGTTCGATCCCTGGGTCCCGTATTACCACGCTAAGGTCAAACCCACTGCGCCAACACAGGTAGTTATATAACTAAGCTACTTCGGCTTGAATACATTCGTTTTTGAATTGGTATGTGATGAAATAATTCAGACGTCATATGCGGACAGTGACGTCACTCGACACACAGACACACAGACAACTTATTTTTATATATATAGATATAGATAGATAGTATATGGTATAGTATATAGTATAGTATATAGTATAATATATATATATATATATATATATATATATATATATATATATATATATATATATATAGTACATAGTATATAGTATATACTGTATAGTATACTTTATAAAGTATAGTCTATATAGTTTATTAAACAGTTCGTGGTAACTAACTGTAACCAAAGAGTGCCACGGCTCAATAGTAACCGAAACTCTACCAAACGGAATTTTGATACCAAGAGATATACCAAAGAATTGGCTTATTATACTGATTCCAAATATATAAAATTCGTTATGTTTAGTGTTACTCATCAAAGGCTACGAGCCTAGGGAATTTTGCCGGATTTTCAAAAAAGGGGAAAAACATCCCCTAAAAGTCGAAGAATTTTAATGAAATTCATACTGTCCGATTCAGTATATCAGATTACTCTAATGTAGAGGTTTTAAGGTACTGTACTTAAAAACGTGGAATTTTTTTTTCCTGTCAAAAGAAAGATCATGGATGCGTGCTCAATTGTTTTTGTTTCCTAGGGGTGATCAAATCGACCCACTGGTCCTAGAATATCGAAAGAGTCAAAATGACTCTTTTGTGACAAAAACGACAAATTTGGAGTAAGCAGGGCCAAATTGCTATCAAGTGAAATTTCTGAGATTGTCAATCAACTTAGAACTATCAAAAGATCATTTCTGAACTTTTCAGTTTCAGAGCCAGTGAAAAGGGCGTCAGTTAAAATGAGAAAGGGGGCCTAGGTCCCCTCTTGATTTTGAAAAATGCCTATTTTTGGTATTTTCAATGTAAAATACATTTGTTTAGTAAATTTTATGGAAAGAAAAAAGCATCGAGGTCGCCCCAGGGATTTTAAATTGTACAGTTGCCCTTCCCCAAAAAATTATCATGAATTGGTAACTCCAGACACTGTTCCCTTGAATTGGTGATGCTGCTCGCTGGCACTGGGGTTCCTAAGGAGGCAAATAGTTCAATTTAAATTCAAAATCGAGCTCAAAAGCCTAAAATACATTAAGCACAGGCCCTTGGGGCAAGGGCTATAGGTTATACTAGTTGCCCATTATTAGAAATAAGGTTTATATGGAAGGTATGGTCGTATAAACTTCGTAGTGGACTCATTCGATCGGAACTAAGAAGTTCTAGTGCCCTTTTTAAGAGTTGAAAGTGGTCGGAGGGCAACTAGTCCCCCCACGCCTTCTTTTTCCCACAAAAACCCGGTAGAAATTTTGATATACCCATTTTGTTCAAATTATGTTCTGGTCTTGATAAGGCATACCATACCTACTCGTAGTAATTTTTGCTTGTTTTGAGTTTGACTTGGTTATTTATTGTTATCTATTTTCAAGAATCATCGACCTCTGGAAGTCTAGGATGACTCGGTTTTTTTTTACGGTTAGGGAAGAGGAGCTAGGGCTGTAGCCCATTTGTTTTAAATAAATTCCTTTAAACTCCCGTTTGTACTAATTATTAATAAAGTCGGTGGGTGCAGTGAGGATCCTACAAGTAGAATAGACAAAGCCCAGAATTTTTTTTTCACTGTTGAAAAAGTCTGAAAGAATAGGAAGATAGAACATCGGAAGCTATAGTGATGGCAGTGGTCAAATGTGGTTCAGAATCACGGGTGCTCCGAATAACGGAGGAGGTTTTGCTAGGTGTTTTCCAAAGAAATTGCCTACGGAATATCTTCGTTAACCATATTGGCGTGTCATAATATAAACAAAGAACACGATTAGAAATGGGGTTGTTCGCTAGTATCCGTCGATGATAGCTCTAATTTTTTGAACTTTGTGCAAATCGCGGATATTGGCAAACAACTCGCTTTGTGGTTGTTAGGTATTTGGTTTTAACTCTTATAAATTTTGGCTTTTATTGAACTTTATTCATCTTTTACTTTTTGTTTTTTCATGTTTTTTTTATGTTTATTTTCCGCGTTTGTTTTGTTGGCTTTTTCTTCCGCATTTTCCTTGAATATACTATTTTGTTCGCGCTGAAGAAGAGAGGCGGCTGTCATCTCGAAATATTCGCTTTGTGTGTTTTTTTTTCAGTATTCTCGTTTGGCCTTAAAAAACCTCGTTTTTATCGTTTTTTTTTTTATAGTACGGAATATCTTAGGTACCAGACCAGCTGATTGTACCTTACAACAAATTTGTACGAAAAATGTGATTCAATCCCGGTTCTCTAGTGTAGGGTCATCATGAGATTGCCGAAAACTGTCTTTGCTGGCCGACTGTCCAGGGTCAAACAAAAAGCAGGTCGTCCCCGACATGGTTAGGAGTATGCCGTAAAGAAAGATTTAAGGGGAAATGAAATCTTCTGGGAAGGTGTAAAGAGGGAGGTTTAGAATAGATTGGGATGGAGGAGGAGTGTAACTGTATTAGCCTTAGGCGATTTGGTGCTGCAGTGAGTTGTAAATAATTTAATAATATTTTCATCGTTTAACGTGACAACATCATTTAACGTGACAGGGATATTACACTAAGAGCTTTACAATTTTGAAATAACCAAAAGAATATCTAAGAAAAATCGTCGTTTTCGGACATTCTTAGACTTAACATAGGTCCAAAGGGAGGAAGGCACAACTTTTTTATTTTGAGGTCCTTGGTACTTTTATATTATTGGTCAATTTGTTTTACATAATCTTTCGTGCTGACTGGCTCCTAAGTACTCTTCGTGACTATCGTTAGGATAACCAGTTTTTTTTTCAATAATTAATTCTAGTGATCAAAGACAGAAATACGTGAAGAACATCAAAATCCAACTTTATTTTTTTAATGAGCGATTAATTTTATTACAGTAAAATTATTTTTATAAAATCGAAATCTTGATTAATTTTTTTTTAATTTCGATGGTAGATACAAAATAGGGGGTGGGCTTTTTCGGAACAATCTGATAGGAGGGATGATTTACTCTAAGGTCCATTAGATCTGCCAAAATAGTTTTCTTTGTATAAGGTGGGTGTATCCGGGATTTTTGTTCGGGGAGGGGATACAAAAAACAACTTTACAAAGCACATTGAGAATATATGCATTTTGTTACTTTTTTACGAGTCCAGGGGGCTCGAATTTAGTTGAGAAATTTAATTGAAAAGAATTGGAGGATAAGTCTGCTAACCAAGACTAGAATATTGAAAGCTGTAGTGATGACAGTTGTCAAGTCTGGTTCTGAAGCGTGGAGGCTTTGAAAGACAGAAAGGGGTTCTTAGATATTTTCCATAGACAGTCAACGGACTATGTTTTGGGTACCCGTCTGAATAACCGTATTTAAAACAATATGAAAGTGTAGGGTTAAGGGGAAAATATATTTTTTAAGATTTTAAGTGTAGTATTTGTTGTATTTTTTCAATAAAAAAGGGATTTGTCATTGATAATACAAAAAAAAGTATTTTTCCAAATCTAGATGGGCAAAAAAATCAAACTTTTTTGTCTTTAGCAGAAGTTATCAGACGGAAACCCTTCTCGCAGTAATTCGTGCGTAAATTCTGTAAACACGCCTCGTCGGAACTACGAATGAATGACAAGAATCTAAACGGATTTTACACAATATGAAGATATTTATCAAATAGTATGTTAAGCTAATTGGACTGAAAATCCGTTACATTCTATACATCTCCTACAAACTGTATATGCAGCCAAGCCTCTTGGGTGGGCACAGCCATCATAGATTTCAGTGTTTCTTTTTTTAGCATTGTGTTGCAATTGGCCAAATTAGGGTAGGCACAAGGTTACGGAAGAATGTTTGCCTTTTGCATCAATATAAAAATTAAAATATGTTTAATGGATATAGATGTTAAATAATATGTTAATGAAGTTGATGCTTAAATTGCGAAATGATAGCATGAGGTTTTTTAAAGTCATTGCATCTTTTATTAAACATAAAATATGTTTAATGGATATAGATGTTTAATAATAATCTGTGGCAGAACAAAAAAAAAAAATAGTTTAAGGTTTTCATTGGCTATCAGTGAAGTTTCGTGTAAAGTGTCCCTCTTTCTTTCAATTAAATAAAAACAAACTAGTTTTTTTAACTGAAAGTAAGGAGCGACATTAAAACTTAAAACGAACAGAAATTACTCCGTATATGAAATAGGTTGTCACCTCCGCAATCCTTCGCTCTTTGTGCTAAAGTTTTTTTGTTTTAAAAAGTAGAATTGTGGCAAAGAGTCAAACTTTAGCCTAAAGAGCGAAAGGTTGCGGAGGTGACAACCCGTTTCATATACGGAGTAATTTCTGTTCGTTATAAGTTTTAAGGTCGCTCCTTACTTTCAGTTAAAAAATCCCTTTCTTTTATTTAATTTCTGAACGTTTTCGAATTAATGCATGTTTGATTTTGGCTCTCCGCACATAGATTATTAGAATGAAATTTGCATATTAATCCTGTTTTTGGCTAAATGGCTTTCTCTTAGTTTTGATCCGACGATTTTGAGAAATAAGGGATGAGGAAGGAGAAGGTGCTGATAGTATGATTAATGAGTTTCTTAAATATGGTGGCTCTGAGGTTAGGAATAAGCTACTGAAGATTATGAACATGATTTTTGGAAAAGGGGAAGTACCCAATGATTTTAGGAAAACCTTAATTAAACCACTGTATAAGAAAGGTGACAAGAGTGAGTGTCGTAATTATCGAGGCATTAGTCTTGTCTCTGTAGGTAGCAAATTACTGAGTAATATGATACTTTTTAGACTGAGACATGCTGTAGACAAAGTTTTAAGGGAAGAACAATGCGGTTTTAGAAAAGGTAGAGGATTTGTCGACCATGTTGTCACTCTTAGGTTAATAATTGAGAAGTCCCTTCGTTGTCAAACTCCTTTGGTCCTCAGTTTTATCGATTATGAGCAAGCTTTCGAATCTGTTGATAGAAGAGCGTTAACAAAGGTCTTATCGTTATAGGGTATACCAGAAAAACACATTAAAGTGATTTGCGCCATGTACGAGAATTAAATAAAAAAAACAATTTTTTTAACTGAAAGTAAGGAGCGACATCAAAACTTAAAACGAACAGAAATTGCTTCGTATATGAAAGATGCTGCTTCCTCAACAACGCCCCGCTCTTTACGCTAAAGTTTGACTCTGTCTCTCAATTCTTCTTTTTAAAACAGTAAAAAAAATTAGCGTAAAGAGCGGGGCGTTGATGAGGAAGCAGCATCTTTCATATACGAAGTAATTCCTGTTCGTTTTAAGTTTTAATGTCGCTCCTTACTTTCAGTTTAAAAAACTTGTTTTTTTTTATTTAATTTCTGAACGTTTTTGAATCAATGCATGTTTTGATTTTGGCTCTCCGTAGAGGAATAATTAAAACGAAATTTGCATTTTTTTTTTTTTTTTTTGGCTAAATGGCTTTCTCATAATTTTGATCGAATGATTTTGAGAAAAAAAGAGCGGGGGAGGAAGACTAGTTGCCCTCCGATTTTTTGGTTAATTAAAAAGGCAACTAGAACTTTTAATTTTTTTATGAATATTTTTATTAGTAAAAGATTTACGTAACTTATAAATTAGCTTACGTAAAGAACTTTTGTATTCTTATATTTTTATTACATATATGAGGGGGTTCGCCCCCTTGTCAGATCCTCGCTCTTTACACTAAAACTTAAATTCTGTTTCAATTCATTAAGAATGACCACAGAATCACAAAAGCCTTAGAATAAATAGTTGAAATTACTAAAAATACTTTAGCGTAAAGAGCGAGGTATTAGGAGGAGGTGAGCCCCTCAAATGGGTAATAATTTCTGTTTATTTTAAGTTTTGATGCTGCTCCTTACTTCCAGCTGGAAGAACTTTTTCATATTTATTTTTTCATTGTTTTTTTTTAAATAATGCTAGTAAATCCTGCGCTCCCTTCATGGAGATTTTCTTCCCCCATGACAAATTATCGATGGAAAGTTCCCCCAGCATATCCCCCTCTTCTCAACCTCTCCCCGAACCAAAAAAATCCTCCTGAAAACGCCTGTACACTTCCCAATAACCATTACTATGTGTAAGCATTGGTCAAAGTTTGCAACTTGTTGCCCCTCCCATGGGGACTGTGGGGGAGTAAGTCGTCCCCAAAGACATAGTTATAAGGTTTTTCGACTACGTTGAAGAAAATGGCTATCTTAGAATTTTGATCCGTTGACTTTGGTGAAATAATTAGCGTGGGAGGGGGCCTAGGTGCCCTCCAATTTTTTGGTCACTTAAAAAGGGCACGAGAACTTTTCATTTCCGTTAGAATGAGCCCTCTTGCAACATTCTGGGACAACTGGGTCGATACGATCACCCCTGAGGAAAAAAAACCAAATAAACACGCATCCGTGATCTGCCTTCTGGCAAAAAATACAAAATTCCAAATTTTTGTAGATAGGAGCTTGAAACTTCTACAGTAGGGTTTTCTGATACGCTCAATCTGATGGTGTGATATTCGTTAAGATTCTATGACTTCTAGGGGGCGTTTCCCCCTATTTTCTAAAATAACGCACATTTTCTCAGGCTCGTAACTTTTGATGGGTAAGACTAAACTTGATGAAACTTATTTTAAAATCAGCATTAAAATGCGATTCTTTTGATGTAGGTATTGGTATCAAAATTCCAGTTTTTAGAGTTTTGGTTACTTTTGAGCTGGGTCGCTCCTTACTACAGTTCGTTACCACGAACTGTTTGATAATACTGCTGCGGTTATGGTAGGAAAGGAGGTTAGCAACTGGTTTTGTATTAAATCATGATTTATACAGGGTTGTGTTCTATTCCCCTTTATATGGATTTTTTTGATGGACTTTGTCTTAAGGAGCCCAGGAAAGGCAATTGGACACCACGGAATCAAATGGGGAGAAAAAACGCTCCTGGACTTAAATTATGCCGAGGATTTAAGCATATTAGATGAAGGTTTGAGCAAAATGAATGAAGTTTAGGAGGTTTTGCGAGTTCAGGGTGCTAAAATAGGCTTGAAAATTAATTTTAAGAAGACTAAGTCACTAAGGCTAGGAATAAGTGAAGATGAACAGATGACATTAGGTAACGAAAAGATTGATCAGGTTGGGAACTTTAATTGCCTTGGTAGTATTATTAGTAAAGATGGTGGGAGCAGTGAAGATGTTAAAAGTAGAATAGCTAAGGCTCAGGGTGTTTTTTCACAGTTAAAAAAAGTTTGGAAGAATAGAAAGATAAGTCTACAAACCAAGATTAGAATATTGGAAGCTACAGTGATGACAGTGGTCAAATATGGCTCTGAAACATGGGCACTCCGAAAAGCAGATGAAAATTTACTAGATGTTTTCCAGAAAAATTGCCTACGGATTGTTCTGGGTACCCGGCTGACTGACCTTATTTCAAACAGTAGGTGTTACGAAAAGTGTGGTTCAATCCCGCTTTCTGGGGCTATAATGAAAGAAAGGTTGAGATGGCTAGGCCACGTTCTACGGATGAAGGATGACAGATTACCGAAGGTTGTCCTTTTTGGCCAACCGTCTGGGGCTACACGGAAAGCAGGTCGTCCTCGTCTGGGTTGGGATGATGTCATAAATAAAGATTTAAAGGAAATAGGAACTTCCTGGGAGGGTGTAAAGAGGGAGGTTTTAAATAGATTAGGTTGGAGGAGGAACGTGCATAGCTGTGTGGGCCTCAGGCGGCTTGGTGCTGCAGTGGGTTAGTAGTAGTAGTAGTAGTAGTAGTAGTAGTAGTAGTTGTAGTAGTAGTAGTAGTAGTAGTAGTTGTAGTAGTAGTAGTAGTAGTAGAAGGAAAACTAGTTGCCCTGCAAGTTTTCGGCTACTTAAAAAGGCAACTAAAATTTTGAATTTTTAAAGAACATTTTTATTAGTAAAAAATATACATAACATAAGAATTAACTTACGTAACAAACTTTTATATTCTTATTTTTTTATTATGTATATGAGGGGGTTGGTCCCCTCTTTAATACCTCGCTCTTTACACTAAATCTTAAGTTTTGTCCCAATTCTTTAAGAATGACCCCTGAATGAGGAAGGTCGTAGAATAAATAGTTGAAATTACTAAAAATACTTTAGCATAAAGAGCGAGGTATTTATCTCCTCCTAAATACCCCGCTCTTTATGCTGAAGTATTTTTAAACCCCTCATATGCGTAATAATCTCTGTTCGTTTTAAGTTTTAATGCTACTCCTTACTTTCAATCGAAAAAACTTTTTCATGTTCATTTTTTCATTGTTTTTCTATAGTAATGCTTGAAAATCTTGCGTAAAGAAAGAGTAAGCAGAAAGTAAAGAGAGTGGGATATCTGTGTGGAGCTCTTAAAAGTGTAACTTTCCTGATTGTTGTAGCAGAAAGAATTTTCATTGAGTTTCTCTTCCCCCATGACATATTCCTCCAAGGAAAAATCCTCCCACGTAGCCCCTTCCCCTCAACCCCACCTCCAAACCAAAACAATACCCCTGAAAACGTCTGTACATTTCCCAATATCCATTAGTGTATGTAAACAATGGTCAAAGTTTGTAACTTGAAGCCCATCTCCCAGGGACTGTGGGGGAGTAAGTCATCCCCAAAGACATAGTTATTATGGTTTTCGACTATGTGGAACAAAATAGCTATCTAAAAATTTTGATTCGTCGACTTTGGGGAAAAAATTAGCGTGGGAGGGGGCCTAGATGCCCTCCAGTTTTTTGTCACTTAAAAGGGCCACTAGAACTTTTTATTTCGTTAGAATGAGTCCTCTTGAGACATTCTAGGACCACTTGGTCGATATGATGACCCCTGGAAAAAATAAAAAAAAATAAACACGCACTCGTTATCTGTCTTCTGGCAAAAAATAAGAGATTCCACATTTTTGTAGATAGGAGCTTGAAATTTTTGCTATAGGGTTCTCTGATACACTGAATGCGATGGTGTGATTTTCGTTATTCTATTACTTTTAGAGGGTGTTTCCCCTATTTTCCAAAATAAGGCAAATTTTCTCAGGCTCGTAACTTTTGATGACGAAGACTAAATTTGATGAAACTTATATATTTAAAATCAGCATGAAAATTCGATTCTTTTGATGTATCTTTTAGTATGAAAATTCCGTTTTTTAGAGTTTCGTTTACTATTGAGCCGGGTCGCTTTGCTTCTATCATTTTGCTCCCAATTTTGTCCCGGTTATTTGGTCCTTTGTTCTCCCAAATCATTAATTCTAGAAAAAGCCACTCGCTGAAAAGAAACAGTGGGTAATACAAAAAGAACTAAAAATAGTGAAGAATCGCAAGGTGTAGCAACCCGTCACATCGTTACTAAACGCAAACATATCGTTGCCATAAACTAAACACTTCATAAAGAGGCATTAATAATAAAACACATCATTAACGCATCGTTACTATTTACCATCTTTAAAAGCATCGTTACTAAACAGAAACACGTTGTTACTATTAACACACCGCATCTGAATTAGGTAGTATTGACTCAAGACGTCTTAAACGCATCGTTACTACTTATCAACATATTATTATACTAATTACATTGTTTTTATTAACAAGTCTTGTCTTAACGAAGTAGTATTGATTGAAAATTCTAATTTTCAAAAATATATTTTGTTGGTAATAGCCTACATCTTTCTTGTAAATATATTAAACAAAAAAAACAAGTTTTTTTATATGAAAGTAAGGAGCAACATTAAAAACTTAAAACGAACAAAAATTACTCCGTATATGAAAGGGGCTTTTCCTCCTCAACGCCTCGCTCTTTACGCTAAAGTTCGACTCTTTCTCTTAACTCTATTCTTAAAAAAGTAAGAAACTTTAGCGTAAAGAGCAAAACAATTTTTTGGAATGTTTAAATTGCGGGATGATAGCATGAGGTTTTTTAAAATCAGTGCATCTTTTATTAAACACAAAATATGTTTAATGGATATAGATGTTTAATAATATGTTAACAGAGGCGCCATTTGGGCCAAATCTTGGGGTGGGCATGAACTCCATCTTGCCCCCCCCCCGACTCACTTCGTTTCGCGTAATCATCTAGGAAATTGGCAATTAAATGAATTAAATTAAATGGACAATTAATGAAGTTGATGTTTAAATTGCGAAATGGAAGCATGAGGTGTTTTAAAGTCAATGCAACTTTTATTAGACATAAAATATGTTTAATGGATATAGATGTTTAATAATATGTTAATGAAGCTGATGTTTAAATTGTGAAATGATAGCATGAGGTGTTTTAAACTCAGTGCATCTTTTATTAAAATGATAAAAGAAATCACCAATGCAGCATTACAGGCACGGAAATAAACATAGACCATAAAAAAAAATTAGAAGGACTAAGGAAGACTGTTTTCCTACTTTAGTAATTAATATAGATCAGTACTTGAATGAGGCCTTAACCCTACTCATCCATACAATTACATAGGTCAAACAGCATAGCCATACACAATCAACCATAAAGAATAATCCATGGACAGGCAGTCGTGTCGTAAGTAAGTATAAGTCATCATTTACCAAATATTAAAAACAAAAAAAGACAAATAATTCAGAGACGACAACCCAACACAAGGGCTCATCAGGAGAATGCAGACTTACCTATAGGATTTCGGCACTTTAAATTCCCTACCCAGGCAAGTGGCGTGCCTACCATTAATGTATATAGATGTCTAATAATATGTTAATGAAGTTGATGTTTGAATTGTGAAATGATAGCACGAGGTGTTTTAAAGTAATTTTTAAAGTAATTGCATCTTTTATTAAACTTAAATATGTTTAATGAATATAGATGTTTAATGATATGTTAATGAAGTTTATGTTTAAATCGCGAAATGATAGCATGAGTTGTTTAAAAGTCACCGCATCTTCGGTGCCGGGCCTCTTAATTTTAAAGCATGTTCCGACAAGTGTCGAATTTTGCCTGAACAGTCCGCACAGTTTGCTCGAACCGCATTTCATGTTGCTCGGGGTGAAACTGCTTAACGAGTGTGACCATTCGTTTCAAACTGAAGAATTCGTTCCCTGGCCGTTTCGTTTTTCCTCCGGTAGTCACGGATTTCGCGTCGCCCGAGGAAAAATATCGAAATATGCATGACTATTCGGTTTTCGAAATCTTGTTGAAAAATTTGTTTCTCCGGCCGATAAAATTGTGTTTAAAATAATTTAAAGTCTTATATTTATAAAAAGGTAGAAATGTACTATTTGTTTTCTTTTTCTAGTAGTTTAAATAAGTACCCTTGCTTGTTTCTATGAAAATTTCCTGGAAGGATTCAAGAATTTTTCTTTTTATTTAAATACACCAATTATAATTAACATAGTGATTTTCGCTTTAAGTTGCCTTCGCTTTAAGTTACCTTCGCTTTCGCAACCTTTCCGGCAACCCTGACGTGGCTTCCAAAATAACAGTGTTTTCAGTAGACTTTAGTAGGCTTACCCTAAAGTAGCTTGTCAGGAATGCGGTTCCCAAAATGTTCCAAAGTGAAAGTCATTCAACATTACTTAAATTAAAAATAAAAATATTTTATGGTATTTGCTGAAGCTTAAATATGGCTAAAACTGACAAAGTATATTTTCATTTACCAGATTTGGTTTTGACAGTCCAAAAACCGATCATCTGCTTAATCACCTATTATTACTTAAAATGCCAGAAAAAAAACATCTTTGCATCCTGGACCTGTCTAAGGTCTAATCATACCTGAAAAACTCAAAGCACTTTTCAGTTGATTCTTTCAAGGCTATGAAGCTTTTAGCGCAGTACCACATTTTCGTCGGTGTTGCCAAGTTAAATCGCAAAAATTAATGGGGAAACGAATTAGATAAATTTAGCAACCCTTTTCGTCCGTGAAAATTCAACATTAACAATATGTTGATTCCCAAAGACTACAACTCTAAATTGTGCATGCTCGGTTCTAAGCGTTTACCCCCCGGAAAATGGCCCCGATGGAAAATACCCCCGGAAAAATACCGAGGAAAATACCCCCGAATATAACCCCGAGAAAATACCCCCGTTTAAAATACCCCAACTCTCGGAAAATACCGGCCCCCCCCCCCCCGTAGAAAATAAGGCTTTCCTAATTTGAAAATTTTATTTGAGTTTTTTCTGTAGGGGGAAGGAATTTTGGTACTTGGTGTATTATGCGCCACTCACTCAAGTTTACGCTATGTAAACCCCAAGAACAAACCAGTTTCTTCGTTAGTTTCTTTCAGATTAGCGTTAGACAAGACATTGACAAGTGACAGAATAGATGAGAAATATACAATTTGGGCTATATTTTGTACATAAGGGGGCAGTTTGAAGTCGGAAAAACTTTTCTAGTTCATATTATGGAGAATAATTGTACCTAACATATTTTGCATGCAGACCTACTACGCTTTACCCCCCCCCCCTTAATGTGGAAATTTATAGCCCAAATTTGTTTCTAAAGTAACGAAGAAACTGATGGAGAAACCGGTTTGTGCTTGAGTCTTATATATCGTATACTTGAGTGAGTGGCGTATAATACACAAGTGCCGGAATTTTTCATGGAGAGAGAGAGCCGGATTTCCCGGTAATATTTACAAAAGATAAGAAATCAAATTAAAAAATCAAGTTTTTTTCAACTGAAACTAAGGAGCAGCATCAAAACTTAAAATGAACCGTAATTGTTAGTTATATGAAAGGGATTGCCTCCTCCTCAAGACCTCGGTCTTTAAGCTGTTTTTTTTTAGAATTTAAAACAAAGCTTATTATTCTATTTAAACATCCATTGTGTTACAGGAATCGTTCTTAAAGAATTAGGACAAAAAGTCAAATTTTTGCGCAAAGAGCAAGGTTTTGTGGAAGGGACAACTCCTCTCATTTACGTAATAATTTCTGTTTGTTTTAAGTTTTGACGTTGCTCCTTTCTTTCAGTTGAAAAAACTTGTTATTCTTTAATTTAATTTCTGATCCCTTTTTAAATAATTCCGTGAAATCCGGCTCTCTCTCAGTGAAAAATTCCGGTACTTGTGTATAATGTGCTACTTAAACACCCGAATTATATATTTCCCATCTATTCTGTCACTTGTCCTTGTCTTGTCTCACGCTAAGCTGAAAGAAACTAACGAAGAAACCGGTTTGTTCTCGAGTTTTACACGGCGTAAACTTGAGTGAGTTGTGTATATTACAAAACCAGGGGTATTTTTCTCGGGGGTATTTTCCACGAGTGGTTATTATCCGGGAGTATTTTTGAGGGGGGGGGGGCAAACACCTAGGGGTGGGGTTTTAAATGCTTTATGCTCTAAAAGTGCCCTTTGGCCAGTAAACTTTCTTTATTTTTGCAAATTAAGTCAAGGCATTGTTTTGGGAAAATAAAAGCATTTTTCATGTTTTATTTGGTTTTAAGACTTAGGTTTTTTGGTTAAAGGTTTGGTTTTAAGCTTTGGTTTTTAAGTTTTGGTTTTTAAGCTTTATTGGTTTTAACTTTTTGGCTCATTTTTCATCCAAACTACTTTTTTCTCAAATTTGGTGCCTGCCATTGCAAATGCAAGTCTTTTTCATTGGAAAATTGAATTTCTGTTTTTCTAAATTTTAAAGAAACCTATATGTAGGCTGTGGTTGTGTGAGTCTTGGCTTAACCAATCCTAACAACCTTGTTTTATTTTCACTGTCTTTGGGACTCGAAAAAATAAATCAAAATTTATGGATCTTGCAAAGAGATTGATTATTTTGAAAACATGTTTGTTATTGTTTTGTATTTGCTCTGTTTGGGTATTAATAACAACTAAGAAATACACTTAATGAAGAAATAAAAATGAAGAAATTATCAACAATTGAGAAATACTTTTTTACTTTCTTAGAATTATATATTAATGACTATTAATGTTTGGTATAAATGCACTCTGAAACCAATGTGGCCATACTTTATTAAAGTGATGCAAAGAAAAATAATAATAAAAATATTCCTTTTTTGGTTTCTTCCTTTTTTTTCCCCTTTAAATTCTGTCAAACATTTATCTTTAATGCCCCTTCAAAGCCTGTTGCCATAATGTAATATCATCTCAGTGTTCTAGGCTAAACTGCAAAACCACCCAAAATGGACTTTAAAGTTATCTTCATGATATTACATTATCATTCATTTCCAAACAGTGGCAGGGATTCACAGAATCCATTCAAGTTCTCATGCATCCGTCTCGTACATTTCTTAGGGATTTTCACCCCAAATTTCTGACCCCTTCTAGCAAAGTCGGAAACAAGACTAAAATTAGAAATGTGACACCGGGTGTCTTTGTATTCTCACGATCTTTAGCACCAACAGGACAATCTGGGAATTTTAGGCCAGGAAACTCCTAAAAGGATATCTAAACTGTCATAAGAAATGGGGATGTTATTACAAGATACTCTCTGTAGAATCCTTTTACAAAGTAAAACTTGTCAGGTCCAAAACTAAAGTGCGTACCTTAGCCTATTTTTTTCGGAAGTGATTCACTGAGCTCCCAAGACAGCACTAGGGGCTCATCATTTCATGGTGGCATCCACAGGGGTGAATTTACTCGAAGACGACAGATCCCCTTGTAGGTGGATGGGATGAGGCTTCAGACCCTTTCCTTTCCCTCTGTAATCTTGAAACGTATGAGGAGCTCCCCATTTAATTGTGATTGATTTGTAATTCTCCTTATTCAATTGTAATTCTCTGCAAAGTAGTTTGTCATCCGTAATAGATACTAAAAGCGATAAGATCACCCCCAACTGTTTTTTATTTAATCATTTTGTTTCATAATTCAGTTTTATGTTCGTGATCGGTTGTGATTCTTACTCATTGCACCTCAGTTTGGTTTTTGGTTTTTTGTTTGCCTTTTAACGGCAGATTTTATTGTCCATCATTTTCATTTGCGATTTGTTGTGATGCATGTTGTCGTATGTCTTCTAGACGCAGATTTCACTGTACTTCATTTTTGTTCATCCTTACCTCAGACATTTTTTCCATGTATTTTACTTCAGCTGTCTAGATTCATCTGTCATCCGTATAATTTTGCGTAGCTATGTAATTTGTATTTGTCTTATAGCCCCAAATTTCGTTACGCAGCATTTTCGTTTGTGATTCAATGTGATTCTCGCTGTGACTTCCATGCCTTTTGTTTTAGCTGTTTGGAGCGTTTTGTCATCTTGTATAATCTCGCATGCAACATAGATACCAAAATGATACGATTACCCCTGGGGAAAAAACTACACAAGTTAATCTTAAAATTTTTTCAACGCAGGCAGTTGCTGCAGGCAAATAACCCCCCTCCATTAGCAAGTCAAGCGATACTGTTCTGGTTCAGTGAATACTCACTGAAGTGACATCCAAGCAAGCTAGTGATTATAGAAGGCACAGAACAACTGAGTGATACGAACGCATATGACCTGTTGGTCGAACGCATCAAACCCCAAACAACAACAACAACAATCTTAAAATGCACATGAATATGACACCATTAATATAAAAAAGGTTTTTCCTGAAAAATGGCTCTGAACAAATTGTCCAAAAGGCGTGATCTGTCTAGATCATTGTTTCGGCCAGATAATCTCAGTTTGCTAATTTTTATAATAATTATAACGCCGTTTTCGAGGAAAATACGCACAAAGATACACAATTTTGGTTCGTTTAAAAAGAGTAGATATATATTTAAATAAATAGTAGATTAAAAATAGTAAATTAAAATTGAAAAAAAAAGCCAAAAGAGCCCACTTCGCTTTTTATTAATGTCGAAATTTTTATTTCAGTGGACTTTTTATTATTGTCAAACCTCAAACCCTTGTACGTTTAGTATTTTGATGTAGTGGAGCCTTCGCTCGGGTTGTGCTTGGACTTTCAGGCCTTGCACGTTTGCCGCTTTCTTTTGACATTATCTTTTGTTTGTACTCTTGTTGTTAGGGTTTATACTCTTAACCACTGTGACTTGCCCCTCGCTTCAATTTAGACCTTTATATACTACTACTACTACTACTACTACTACTACCACTACTACTACTACTAATAACTCACTACAGCACCAAGCCGCCTGAGGCCAACACAGCTACGCACGCTCCTCCTCCAACCTAATCTATTTCAAGCCTCCCTCTTTACACCCTCCCAGGAAGTTCCAATTGCCTTTAAATCTTTATTTATGACATCCTCCCAACCCAGACAAGGACGACCTGCTTTCCATGTAGCCCCAGACGGTTGGCCAAAAAGGACAATCTTCGATAATCTGTCATCCTTCTTCCGTAGAACGTGGCCTAGCCATCTCATTCTTTCTTTCATTATAGCCCCAGAAAGCGGGATTAAACTACACTTTTCGTACTACCTACTGTTTGAAATACGGTCAGTCAGCCGGGTACCCAGAACAATCCGTAGGCAATTTCTCTGGAAAACATATAGTAAATTTTCATCTGCTTTTCGGAGAACCCATGCTTCAGAACACAGACCTTTATATCCCAAACTATTTAACATAAAATTGTGCTTTTTGAACTGTATAAATAAATTTGATCAAACAGTTCGTGGTAAAAAAAAAACTGTAAGTAAAGAGTGACGCGGCTCAGTAGTAGCCAAAACATTGAAAAACGAAATTTTGACATTACAAGATGTATCAAGAGAATCGGCTAAGTACGATGATTCAAAATGCATAAAATTCATATAGTTTAGCGTTACCAATCAGAAAATACGAGCCTAAAAAGTACTGTGTTTTTGAAAAGAGGGAAAAACCTTAAAAGTCAAGGAATCTTTATGAAATGACACCATCAGATTTAACGTATCAGTGAACTTTAGTATACAAATTTCAACCTCCGTACCTGCAAAAATGTGGAATTTTGCATTTTCTACCAGAAGAACAATCAAGGATGCGGGTTTATTCGTTTGTTTTTTCTTTTTGTTTTCCCAAGGGTGATCGCATCGAACCAATAGTGTTGGAAATCAGGAGAGAAGTAATTCGAACAGCAAATATAAGTTCTAGTGCCTTTTTAAGGTAGCCAAAAATATTGGAGAGGAACTAGCCCCCTTCCCTTGTCCATTTTTGCACCCAAGTCACCTGAACAAAATCTTGAGATAACCATTTGGTTCAGCATAGTTGAAAAGTCTTATAACTCTAGCTTTGGGATAACATGACCCCCACAGCCCCTGGAGAGATGCCTGTAGGTAATGAACTTTGCCATTGTTTATGTAAAGTATTTATTGTTGGGAAGTATACCAGTATTTTTCAAGGGACAGGGGTAAATTTTTTGCTTGGGGGATACGGAGAAAATTTTTGGGAGAGTGTCCACGGGGAGAATTTTCTGTGGGGAGGGAGGTTTCCTAGGGGTGAACTTTTCAGGAGAAATTTGTCAGAATTCCTATACTAAATTATTTTTATTTTGCTTACTTTCTCTTTGCCAACTGAATTTTAAGTATGGAGATCAAGGAAATTATCCGGGGATATTTTTTACCAGGTCGGAATTGTCTAGAGTATCTTTCTGTAGAGGGAGGATTTTCACGCGGGAGACATTCTCTCTGGGGGAAGTTTATTGTAGGAGTGACTTTCTACTATGGCGGGGGAGCGGGGTGTTTGTGGTAAAAGTTATCTATGGAAGAGGGGATTTTCAGAGTGATTTTAAAAACAACCAGAAATTAAAGTCTTTTTCAAATTAAAGTGCGCTAAGGAAAATTTTTCCCTTGAATCTTTCAGAGGAAATTTTCCTGGGGAGATTTTAGGCTAGAATGGACTTGTCTGGGAAATTTCCCTAGTCTGAGGGTATCTTAATCGGGAAGAACTCTTCATAGAGGGATTTTCTGCGTGGAAAAGAAATTCTCCATGGAGCGGGAGCCAGATTTAAAGGTGTTATCTGAAAACGATCAGTCATTAAATTAAGCAAATTTGATCAACTGAAAGCAAAGAGCAGTACTTAAACTTGAAACGAACAGAAATTCTTACTTTTATAAACAGGAGTTGTCCCTCCTCAATACCTCGTTCTTTGCGCTAAAGTCTGACTTTTTGTCGTAATGCCTTAAGAATGACTTTGGAAACACAACGGCCGTTTAATTAGACCAAAAATTAGCTTTTTTTCTAGAAAAATACTAAAAATTGTTACCGTGAAGAGAGAGGAACTGAGGAGGAGGTAACTCCATCATGCACACAATCATTTCTGCTCATTTTAAGTTTTGATGTTACTCCTTGTTTTCAGTTTTAAAAAAATGTTATTTTTTTGTGTTTGATTACAAAAAAACTCGACTTAATTACTCTTACAATATGATAAGCGTTGGCTACGATGAGACAAAACTTAGTTAATGGCAAGATGGTTTCAAGTACCGCAAGACTCTGGAAGCTCAGTCGCTGTGAGTCTGGGAAGCTTACGGTAAAGCAAATTCCCACAAAGGATCTGAAATTCGGATACCAGGTAAGTAAGTAAGTAAGTAAAATATTTATTACCCGTATTTTTCACATGGAACAAAACGGATTACAATGAAAAAAACAAATAAAAGAAAAGAAAAAAAAGAGAAGAAAAACGGAGAGAAATTTAAGACACAACATGGAAAAATACATAATCAAGAACTGTAGAAATGTTTAAGCCAGAGGTGGTTCCATTTTGCCTGGAAATTAGAAATCAACAGGTTTACCGCGATACTGGGGTCAGCAATCCTATGTTTATCAATCATATAAGTATTTCTCGTCCACAAGGGGAATCGCAGCAGGAACTTCGCGAACCTAAAATAAACGGACCGGAGCTTGCGTTTTTGGGTGTCAGTTAATAAATTCCAAAATGGCGCGATATATAAAATATGCGGCAGTGCGACAGCGTTATACATATTGGCGAGATACTTTCGGCATAAGAGGAGTCTGCTGGCGACGATAGACCCATACGCGGTGCGGAGTTTTTTCTCGACGTGTTTGACGAGCAGTAGACGAGTTTCATTAAGGTTACAGCCTATGGGTAAACCCAGATACACGACATGAGATGAAACGGTAATTGACTCGTTACCCAGTAGGAGGTGTTCAGGCTGAGAAGGACTATCGTTGAAAAAAAGAACTGCAGATTTAGAAGTATTGAAAGCCTGGGCTTGGCCCAGACAGGTTGCCCAGACATTGGGCCGCTTCAGCTCACTGATGATTTTTATTATTGTGGGGCACTTGAAGGAATGGCAAGTGTGGCGTTTTGATTTGCAGAGGGCGCATGCTATAGGGTTTCCACAGAACTGGTCGGGGCTAGAGCCATGACCTCCTTCTCCGCATCGAGAGCAAATTTGCTGGCTAGAGCAATTAGCAGAAATATGACCAAAATTCTGGCAGTTAAAACAGCGCTTTGGGAGAAAGATAAATTCCTCGATGGGGTACCGCTCCAAGTCAATTTTAGGAGGGTTTTTCATGGCGTGGTGCAGATACTGGCGGGATGAGAAGTATAATTTGAAGGATATGGTTTTGCCACATTGATCAGCTTTTTCACAATTCGGTATAATTCTCTTAAGCGCGTTACCATTAATATGAGCTGGGACAAACTTGATCATACCGATGAAAGTGGGAGTTTTAACGCTTGCCAGTGTTTCAGGCGATCTTTTATTAATAGATGTTGCTAGTACTGCTGCTTTAGATTTGTTCTTAGTTACGAGGCGCCATTCGTACTTCCCTCGGCGGAGTTCAAAATCGTCATCATTAAAAGCATCACCACGAATATTCGACAGGAAGTTTTTCCTTTCTTCTGTGGTAGCAACGGTAGTAGGAGGCTTTTTCAAGACTACTGAGTAAGACGAAGGAGAAGGAGTAGACTCATTAGCTTGAGCAGCAACAGGGTTGCCTTCAGGCCACGGCAATGGTTTTTGGTTCAAACGATCAAGAAGGCCATTGATCTTGCGATTCATCTCGTTGACAGTGGACACTACACAAGCAGCGATCTCTTCATTGCAGGCCGGAACTTCTTGGGGCTCAAAAATAACGAACTCAGGAAGCTGTCTCTTTTCTTTGGCACAGCGAGCGAACGTCTTCGCAATGTCCATCAAGTTATCCTCGTCCTTTACGTGTTTTATTACACGTTCCCCTAATTCCAACTTGCGATAGATAATCTCTTTTGCTTCTAAAATCGCTTCACGGCTGAAAAACTCGAGTCCTCGCCTAGTAAAAACATTTGTTTTTACACCTGCTATCATGGCTCTTGAAATAAAATTCAGCACTGCATTCCGCACTAGGTTATCACCCATTTTGCTGGTGGTTTCCTTACGAGAAAAGTTAGGGAAGTGTTAAGGGTTGGTTACCTTGTCCCTGCAATTTAAGGGGCACGCCCGGCGGGTACCACGGCTCTTGCTACCAGCTCACTCACCCCCCTTCTGCTTACCTTACTCTCGCCAACTCTATCGCAGCGTGATTGCCTTTAACTATTTGTGCAATCCAATTAGATTCAGAATTAAATTAAATCACTTAGTCCAAGTCTCTGCAGTTAATAAATCCCGAGGGAATTTATAGTAAGTAGCAAAAGTGTCAGTACCGGGTAAAAAGTTAATCCGATCATAAATGTCTCTGGGGAAATCACACAGGTTGAACCTTGCTTTATTAAAAGGTTAATATCCAAAAACAAGGTGTTCACGCAACGAACTCTCAATCAATACTGGTGAGACAAAGGGTGCTTGGGCATGGTGAAAGTGCCATTAAGCACCTGAACTGTGAAGTCACGCCACTGCCACAGAGTGGTCCTTCACAGAAATAGGCCTTTATTGCGTAGGATTTTCTATTGCCTGACTTCTACTACGTTTACTGATGTACCTGTTACAAAAGTCCAGTAGTGAATATACTGAAATAAAAATATTTGTGAGAAAACATACTATTCGAATATTTTCGTTTCCTAAAGAATACTCTTTTTATGCTACAAATAACGGTCTTATGGTTCGGATTTTCACGGATTTCATTCTCTGTAATCCATGGCTTATTAAATCGTATGAACTTTTTGAGCTTACCAAGAATGTATATTTTCTTTGATTAAAAATTTAACCTAGAGATATTAAAATATTCTTGGAATGTATTGGGGTACAATATATTATTCAAAAAGTTTTGGAAATAGAAAATTTGTCTAAACAGCCAAAAATATAAAACGAAAACAAGCAGAAAAACAAGCGAATTTTATTTAAATTTATATAAAACGGAACTCCCACGAGAATGATGAAACCTCATCTTGGTTTGATGTAAATACACCTTCCGTTTGTATTTGGTGTACCTACATATATATGTATACAGGGGTACCACTTGAAAAAATTGTAGGGGAAACATTTTTTTTAGATTTAGGGGGATTATTTTGTTATTCTTATTATTCTTTTAAATAAAAATACCACCAAATTTTTTTTCGTGTTCAACAGAAGGGGGGACATATTGGGGGACTATTGTCCCTGTTTCCTGCCTTCTCCGCAATCAGTGCCTCTCTTTGCGTGTACGTATGTGTGATACTAGTTTAGTCACAGTTTGGACGTGATATAGCAAACAACTGTTCTTAAGCAAAATAGCAGCTGAAGATGCCTCAGACTTGAGGGCTTGACAGGCTCTTAGTCCAGTTATATTCTACTGTATTATCATGAAAACCATTTGGGTTAATGTAGATAATCTCGAATATCACATTGCCTTTCCATTTCGATGAGTATAAGTTCAAATTATAAGAGGGTTATTCGCATAAGATGCTTTTAATAGACAGTCATGAATTTCACGAAAATACTAGATAATTTGGTCACATGTGCATTGACCGGCATCAATAGTAAACTAAATTAAAACAATTAAAACAATAATATGTATACAAAATAACAAAAACTACATACTGTTTGACAATTTTATTCTTTCCAAAGCAAAAACAGAAGCGAGTCTCTTTGACCTTCTTAGATCTGATTCTTTAACATGAAATGAATAACATTGATTGAAATTTTCTTAGTTTCAAGAGTTTCGCAAAAATTATGTTTTAAACCCAAGACCCTGGAAATCAAAGAGACATTATCAAACAAAATAAAATGGTCTATATAGTCAAAAATGCTCTGAAAGGCATGAAGTGGAATCTTCAGGTTTCGAATTTCACTTTAAAGCCGATGAAATAGAGTCTTTATACTGTAGTAATCTCATCAACAAATTCGGGGTAGTATATCCCAAACATGAGCTTTCGCAAGTACAAGGAATCAGATACATTCCATTTTGTTGACTCAATGAAGTTAGATCCTTCCCAGAATTTAGGAAATTACTTTCTAAATTCTGGGAAGGACCTAACTTCATTTGGGCAAGAGAGCGGGGTCTACCAGATCCCATGTACTTGCGGAAGCTCATATGTGGGATATATTAACCAAAATTTAGAAATAAGATTTGAAGTTTGACAAACGCAACTATTTGATAAATTCCATGTGTTTTAACTGCTGAAAGTGAATCAAAAATTAAATAGAAGCCCCTTTGAGTACAACAGTCTCAGCTAGTTGATAAATTCCGAGTCTTTTAGTTACCGACAGGGTATAAATAATTTAGTTTAATGACTTTTGTGCACAACAAACAAAGCTAGTTGATAAATTTGGAGTGTTCTAGCTGCTGATTCAGTAATACAAATTTAGTGAAAGCACTTTTGAGTGCAACAAACTCAGCTAGTTGAAAAGTTCCGTGCATGTTACTTGTTAGCTGAGTACCAAAAATTAACGAAAACAATTTTGAGTACAATAAATTCAGCTAGTTTGAAATTCCATGTTTTTTAGTTACCGATTGTGTATAAAAAAATATGATAAAAGCACTTCTGAGTACAGCAATCTCAGCTAGTTGGTAAACTTCAAGTTCTTAGTTAATGACTGAGTATCAAAAGATTTATTGTGTCCCGGTGTTCCAGTCTGTAATTTCTCTTTGAGTGTCCCAATTGTCATTTATATTCCCTGTGTCCCAGTGTCCCGGTCTGTAATTTTGTCAGTCAACAAACACCTTCACGACAACATACAGCCCAATCCTTATAATGACGTCGGTCGACAAATATGACGTCAGTCGAAACACAAACATGACGTCAGTCAACTCAGTCAACACACATACAAACAAACAAATTATTTATATGTATATAAAGATTTTGATTTTCACTCAGCAAATAAAACACGCAGAATTTATCAAAATTTAAGTCTATTGCAGTCAAAAGTTTCTTCATTAAATATTTTGGTATTCATCCAACAAATAAAAGGCTCAGATTAATCAACTAGCTGAGTTTTCTAAGCTCAAAAGTGCTCTTATTAAACTACTAGCTGTTGGAGTGGCACTTCGCGCCAACCCAACACCTAGTTGGTGGGGGCGCTTCGCGCCCCCCAAGCCCCCCCCCCCCCGCGCGCATAAGTCGTTACGCGCCATATTAGTTACGCGCCATTGTAGTTCTGTCCCTGTGTACCACCTATGAATATAGATAGATTTATATATGTGTTTTGAACTACGTAAAACTCGCGAATATACAACATTCTTGGCTTTCCCATTGTCTCTGCATATACAAAGCCTAATGTACTAATAACGACGTCATATGCAAACGCTATTTTTACAAGCAAACAAACATGCATACACATAACTCGTTTTTATATACATAGATAGATACAATACAAATTAACTGCGTAAAACTTGCGAATATACAACATTCTTCGCTGTCCAATTGTCGCTGCATAAAAATAGATTGTCAGATTTACCGACCCTCGAACATGCAACGTACAATTGTCCATGGGAAAAACAATCAGTATTAAGATCAATACCACATTTTTCTAATGATTGACCTTGAGCTTTGTTGATGGTGATTGCAAATGCTAATCGAATTGGGAATTGCAATCTTTTAAATTGAAAAGGCAGATCCGTTGGAATCATGGGAATGCGAGGAATAAGAACAGCCTCACCCTCAAAAGGCCCTGTCAAGATTGTGGCCTCTATTACGTTTTCCATTGTTTTTTTTTTTACGGCAAGTCGCGTACCATTGCAAAGCTTTGGTGGGTTGATATTTCTTAACAGTATTATTGGTATGCCTATTTTTAGTTGTAGCACGTGTGGCCGAAACCCTGAAGGATCCACGCAATTTGAAAATTCAGACGGATAATTAACCGCCTTATTTGGTTCCAAAACTATGTCGACTGACTTGTAAAGGACTGCCTGGTCTCAAATCTTAGTCAAAACAACATTGTTGATTTCGTGGACGTCTATATTTTTGGGTGCAAGAATCGCTCTTTAACTTAGCCATTTATTATTTTTATAATCGTTTAGAATATTCGGAAATACTTCATTACTGCTTATGTATCTTCCAGCCTGATATTGTAAGATGTCGTCAATATCTTTGATTTCGGACTGCAAGCCAAAAACTGCCATGTCACTGCCTTTGTTGATGTATTTACATATGTATTTGATTGCCTTTACGGAGTTACAGTATTCAACGTTTATGTGTGCATCAAAGGTTTTTGATAATAATGGGGAATATGGAACAACCCACTGGTTATCTCCTTCGATGGTGGTACCGTTACGCTTCTTTATTATTGCTGTTTTACCGCCATCTTCAGTAGATCTTCCTCTATATTGTGGGTAACCATCATTGCCAGTAATTGTGTTGGATACTAAAAGTCGAGGATATTGCTTTGTGCACCTTCCTTTGGCCATGCATGTTGAATTTTCGTTCGGTGCACCGCATGGTCCATGTCTCATATTTTTTACAACAATATCATATAACCCTTTATCGACATTTTCATCAGGTATTTCAGCGGAAATCACATCATCAATTTCGTTAGACGTAATTTTATTATGTAGCCAGATTAGTATATGTGGGTGTGGCAAACATCGTTTTTGCCATTCCACTGAGTACATCCAGCATCGCACTGACCCAAACACTTCAACTTTTACTATGTAGTTTATCAGTGATTTCATGTCTATGAACCGCTGATTGTCCTTGACGTAAAAGCTGCTGTATCTCGTCCCAAGATTGATTACATGTAAATGTAATAAATAAATCTGGACGACCATAGAGACGAACATACGCAATAGCATCTTGAGCTTATTCATGCATATGACGGGGACTGCCAGCATATTACGAAGGTAAAAACGTTAATCTTCCATCGTTTGTGGTATTACCGTCATTTACAACTGCATCTCGCAAATGAATGGATTGTTCAGAGCAGAGCTTGGTCTGATTCAGGTGGATATACAGCAAACGTTCTGATTCCATTTTTGCATACATATCAACGACATATTGGTGAAACAATTGACGGCATTTTAAAATATAATTGTCTTCATCCTGCCGAATCATTAGTCTATAGGAGTAATAATGCATTGCCCTGCATTTCTTATTCATTTCTTGGTTAGTAGCTGGATTCATCAATTTAATATTAAAGTGATAGCCGTCGGCTCCATCCCAAAAAATGATAGGATATTATAGGGCATCGTAGCATCGATGAATTTCAGCAATTCTTACCAACTGAGCGTTTCGCTTATGAAGAATAATATCTCGAGGTAAAAACTGATCACTCATCATAACGATTGCCACTTCGTCGGTAGTTGGAGCATTATATCTACGCACATGTTGGCCAGGAGGCGTTTTATCAGCGGAAATAACAATTTTATGCGTATCAGTAGGCATCAAATCGATGGCTGTTTTGAACAGACGCACTAAAATATTATTTTCGTGGAAAAGATATTGCAATTGGGAAGCGATTGTCCTTTCAACGTTGGGAGAAATTTCGCAACGTGCATTCAATTCAGAATTTCTATCACTGATGAAGTGCAATTGCAGAAATTTATGATTTTCGCCTGAGAATGGTAGAAGGGACCCTACTTTATGATAAATTTGCCCTTTTAATTTGAAAGTAGGCATAAATTGATCTGGATTTTTGATTTGGGCACCAAACGACGTCATTTGGAAACATGAGTTATATTTTCTGATCTGTAATAAAAAACGCTTAAATTCTGACGTAGTTCCAGTAAGCAAAGTTTTCAATGGCTCTGGTGGTGCAGCCAATAGAGGAAGTTTAACTTTTCCTGAGTCGCAACGCATTCCCATTGTTTCACCATTGAATTTCAGGGCCTTGCAATAGGGACAAATTTTAGACATAGTCCCGATTTGAACACATCTACTATAATCATAGACTGGGCTGTACCTGAATGCCAGGCGATAATTTTCAGGTTTCTCTTGTGATTCCTCGGCACGCTTTCTTTTCTTACTTTCTCTATCAGCCGCAAGCCTGTTTTCTTGCTGTTCTTGTGATTCCTCGGCGCGCCTTCTTTTTTCACTTTCTCTTTTAGCAGCAAGTCTGGTTTCGCGTTGCTCTGGTAGTTCCTCGGCACGCCTTCGTTGACGTAAATTGCACATTCTTAATTTTGCCCTTTCTCTTTGAACCGCAAGCCTGGTTTTGCTTTTTGGTAACATTCTATCTTTTTCAATGTTTTTCAATTTTTCAGTGTTCATTCTAACATTGACTGTTATAAAACAATTTTCGTGCCAAGCATGCTAACACTCAACAATTTATAATAAACCTCAAAATTATAAATATCTGTTATAAAGTTTTCGAATTACTTTAATCTATTGTCAAAATATATAGAAATATTTATGCAATTCCCAGTTTCTACATTTTTAGTTTCAGTTTGCTTTTCAGTTTAGTTTCATTTTTATATATAGATAAGATATAATCTGGCGTAACGGACAAACAACTTATTTTTATATATATAGATAGATTGTTACTTAATCAGCAACTAAAACACTCGGAATTTACCAATTAGCTTATTTTGTTGTACGCAAAAGTGCTTTTATGATACTTTTTGTACCCAGTCTGTAACTGGAACCCCAAAAAAGGTCTTAGGTGATAAAAAATGCACACAATATGAGTTTGTTCTTACCTCCACCGCTAATAATAAAACTACGGAAAACAAAGCAGTAACGGAAATGGAATGTTTATTTGGACGGAATATGGTTTAAAGGTATGTATTTTTTAATATTCTCTTGCTATTAAAAAAGAAATCTAAAATTAAAATAAAATAAGCTTAAAATCTAAACAAAATAGAATTCAAATTTAAACTTAAATTCTGGCAATTTTTATGCGTCTAAAATTCCATAGGCTACCTATTGGCGCTCCACTGTTGACATACCTTATTGGCTGAGAGATGCCTCACATCTTTTGTTAGATGACCAAAGGACTTTAGGACTTTGGATGTTCAAAAATGTAGACTACACAATAGGCGCTTGCCTTCACCTCCGTCACTAATAACAGAACTACGAAAAACAAATTGAAACAGAATGTAGCTTAAAAAACAGAAAAGGGAATCCAGAATATAATCCCAGACATAAAATGTTTAAAAGGACGCTATACGGTTCAATGGCACATTTTTGGAGTGTTTTCTTGCGATAAAAAAGGTAAATTATTTCTAAAAAGATTCTTAAACCTAGGCCTCAGACTCATTGTCAGCAAATGTTTATTGTTTCTAAGCCTTTACGTTTATTTCCACCTCAACTGCTAACGGAATTTATTGGCCAAAAAATGAGAAACGTCATTTTTGATGTTTAATTTGAAAAAAATAGTTTTAATTAAAAAACTTAAAAGATGTTTGATTTAATTTTTGAAGGTAAAAAAAGGTAAAGGATACAACATTATACTTTACAGTCCCTACCGGTGGTGGTGATCTCCGTTTCTTGGCCCTTCAGCCAGGAAGTGCAATGGGGGGCTGGAGGCCAACCATTCTGTGCTTTTGCACACCCTTACTGTTTGCCTCCCCTAGATTTCTCCACGTACCGGTTTAGAGCTGGGTCGACCCTGTCTAACCTTACAGAGTCACTTTACTGACCCCCGTCCCAACTGAACAATTGGGTAAACTGGGATTTGAACCCGCGTCCTCTCGGACTAAGGATCTTTAATCCAGCGCACTTCCGACATGGGGGAGATTTTACTTAGATCCTCACACATCTTTCATCCTCTTTGAAATCATTATGTATATGACGACAGATACCCCCTCCTCAGCACCTCGCTCCTTATGCTGAAGTTTTTAGTACGTTTGAAAAGGCTTTTACTGTTCTAATTAGCCAACACTTGTGTTTAGGATTCGTTCTTGAACAATTGGGACAAAGTGCTGAACTTTAGCAAAATGAGCGAGGTATTGCTGAGGGGCAGCCCCCTCATATAAGTAATAAAATCTGTTCGTTTTAAGCTTTAAACTTGCTCCTTATTTTTAGTTGAAACAATTTATTTAAACGTTTTTTTCATTTCTGATAGTTTTTTAAACAATACCAGGAAATCTAACTCACCCTCCACAGGTACTGCGAATACATCTTTTAGACGATTCATTTAAATTCTGACGATACCATCTCCACGCGTAAAATTGAATTGGCAAAGAGAAAGCGAGACATAGAGGAATTTCATATAGGAATTCTGGAAAAATCCCTCAGTGTAACATTTCCCTTCGAAAATTCACCCTTTGGAAACTCCCCCCCCCCTTATGGAAATTTTTCCCCTGGAGAAACTCGTCAGTAGAATATTCACCCTTCCCCAACCGAAAGATGTATCCATACTTCCCAATAACAAATACTATACGTAAAAAGTCGGAACATTTTATAACTTAAAGACCCTTCCTTAGGGGGTGTGGGGGGTCATGTTGTCTCCAAAGGCGTAGTGATTCTGCCTTTCAACTATGTAGAAAAAACGGATACCTCAAAATTTTGATCAGATGATTTTGAGAAAAAAGGGAAATGGGAGGGATGCTAGTTGCCCTCCAATCTTTTTTTTGTCCCTTAAAAGGGGCAATAAAACTTTTAATTTCCGTTCTGATGATACCTCTGCAGACATTGTAAGACTAGCGGGTAGATGCGATCACCCATGGTTGAAAAAAAAAATAATAAAAAAAAAAAAAAACAATTAAACATGCATCCGTGAGCTTTCTTGTGGCAAAAAAAAAACGCACAAGTCCACATCATTTTTTTTTATTTTTACATATTAGTGAAACTTACACATTTGGATTCAGCATAATAAGCCAATTCTTTGATAATAAGTCGATTCTTTTTTAGGGCAATTGCCCATCCTGGACCTCGGCTTGCCCCCTTCCCGCCATATGCAAGTTTGCCCACTCCCCTGAAACTTACTTTCTTCAAAAGTCTTGTGAAAACTAATATAAGCCTGCATTATTTAGCCATTAACAGAAACGGATCAGTTTTCTTTACTATGTATATTTACCTTTACAGTACTATAAAGAATCTTTGTAATAGTTTTGTAGTACCATTAAATGAAAAGAAACAAGTTTTTTTAACTGCAAGTAAGGAGCGACATTAAAACTTAAAACGAACAGAAATTGTTACATATACGAAAGGGGTTCTCCCCTCCGCAACGCCTCGCTCTTTGCGCTAAAGTTTGATTCTGTCATAAATCTACTTTTTAAAACAATGCGAAAATTTGGCCTGAAGTTGGAGAGGGTAAAACCTCTTTCACCTACGGAATAATTTCTTTTCGTTTCAAGTCTTAATCCCACTGCTTTGATTTCGCGCAAAATCCTGCGACATGCGACAAATGACAAATCGTGCGACAAACGACGCAAAACCATCCGTTTTGTTGCAAAGTCGGATGTGTTAAATAATTTCATCACATACGACAAATCGTATGTATTGTACTGATTAAAAAAAAAAAAAATCATAACCAAAGTCATGGAGCTGATTGAAAAGCTAATTTTGGCTGGTTTGCTGCTATAAGTTTCTTTATGTAAAATTCGTCCGAGTCTACCGTCTCCGTCGATCGGTTCTACGTCAGCATCTACAACAAAAGTCTGCGTTTCATTGTGAATTTCCATCCGTTTCTGTCGTACTTCTGTTCCGCCAGAAAAAAAGTCGTGTCGGGATTGACCCAGCAGTGGGAACCATAGGGTAAGCTAGATTGTATGGTTCATACCTTCAACGCTATCTATATAAAATGAATTCTATACAAGATTACATTAAAGTGAAATTCTTAGCCTTCTTCTTTTTATATGAATTAATTTTATTTGAATCCTTTTATTTGAATTAAAATAAAAACCCTTACCGACAATCTTATCACTTGAATCATATTCCAGGCCCTGTTGTGTGTTGCTAAAACAAGATTTGATCCCTGGGTCCTGCATTATCAAGTTGAGGTCAAACCGACTAGGCCACTACAGGACAACTGATTGAGCTATTGAGACTCAGTTACTCACTCAGACACTCAGTTACTGAGTGTAGATGAGTAATGGTGTCTGACTAAGTGTCCGGTTCAATCAAGAACTCCCTTGCAGACACTGTGTTTTAAGTACAAAGTTATCTTTTAGAAACAATTAGATTTTATGATTTTCTCAAGGTAGAAGAAGTTTTCCAATGTTTTTTTCACACGATGAGTTTTTTTTTCAATGTGTAAAAATCTACTGTTTAGATCTAACCCTATCTTATTTGGCTAACGTTAACAGGAAAGCTTAAATATTGAATAGGAAGTTCTTTACTTTTATTTTACTCATTTGGTTTTACTCCTCTTTAGTTCTTCTTTTTTCCATTATATAAGTAGATTCCTCTTTTATTATTGTTGTTTTTATCACAATGCTGTTCCCCGTGAATTTTATCACTAAATTACTCCTTTATCACTAATAAACCTTTTTATATATGTTTATTTGTTCAATTTGTGATCATTGTGGATAGCATCGACCGAGCATGGACGGTGAATTACACTCACCAACTTGGTGCAGTCACTCCAGGAGGAAACAAAGAAGAAAAAAAGCAGACATAAGCGTTTCCCATTAAAGTAATTTTCTTTGCTGTTCAAGGGGAGGGGAGACTAATATTTTTCTTCAAAGGATCTTTGACAGTAATGATTTCAATGGTGCAAAAAATTTTCATTTCGATCTGATGCCGATTGAGATTTTAGGTTTTTTTTTAATTCCCGTAAATATTTTGGTAAAATAAACTTTTATAGTTAACATTTTTTGAAATAATACAGTTCCTGAATCACCTTCAAAACTATTTTTCTCACTAGACAGTATTTTCCCTAAATTTGTTATTAAGATGTTTTCTACATTGAAACAGGGTTCACTCTTACCTAAGTTACAGTCATCGCTGCCATGATGAAGACTAAGGATAACCTTTTTCACTTCAAAAGTATATTTTAAAACACGTTTTTAAGTATTGGTGACACTAAGTTGATTTTCAACCTTTAGTAGATTGCTGCTACTTTGGTTACCATAATATGAGTTGAGAACACCTGCTGGCACAGCTGTAACTACAGTGTCAACAGATGAAAAACCAAAATAGTTGCCTGTTGTTGCTATGAACGTCAGCGAGATGAAACTTCGATGGGGGTCTTTGCCATTGCTTTAGCGTCTTCGGAAATTTTAATTGGTGAGAACACATGCTATAGCAACTGCATCTACTATGACAACATAGTCAGAACAATCCAACATAGCAGCTTGTCACTAGTATAAACGTCAGTGAGACAGGACTTCAATAGGAGTCTTGGGTCGCTACCATGATGGTGAATAAAGATAATATTTTACACTAGAAAGTATCTTTAAAACACATTTTAAGTTTTGGTGACACCCTTTATTAAGTTTTGGCAGTCTCTCTTCAAGTTTATTTTTTAGATTATGATTGATCTGTCAGATTTTCTTTGATTGTTAATCTTTTCTTAGTATTGTTATCTATCTATATAACAGACAAAATATTTCTTGACTTTTTCTTAACCTGGAACCAAGTAGAGAACAAATTGCAATTTTCTACGACAAATTCTTAAAAACTAACAAAGTCATGCTTGAGAATCAACTAGATCTACGTTGAATGGGCAACGTGAGGTGTTGCGGCAACCGTTTTTTTAGCTTGGCCGAGTAACGTGTTGCAAGAGCAACACTTTGGTTTTGTTTCCTAGCTTTGATTAAACGCTGATGCTGTTAATCTGTAAGGATCTTAAAATAAATACTAGTTACACACGCAAAAGCTGCAAATCCCTCATTGGAACTAATAAAAGTTTTAAGCCCCTTATCGCTGAAGATAATCTATCATGGTTTTCATAGAGTTATTTTTACTCTAATCTACCATTTAAATGCTAATAATATTTGTAACGTCATATTTATGACGTCAGTAGTGTAGTGCGTTATTTTCTCTTGTATATGAAAATGAAACATTTATCACATTTTGTATATATTTTTGTTTGTAGAAGTACGTAGATATGGCAATTTTCTCTCAAATAAGCCCCAAAGCATCTATTGCATGCAAAAAATTTAAAATAGATATCATTTCATCCCATATGAAGAAAGTCATCTTTTTAATTGCAGCGTTCAATGCCTCTGAGTACAAAATGAATGTTTATTAAGGTTGTGGACGGTAATTATGCCAAATGATGATTGTGGCTACGGTAGTTCTAAAGATATCGCTTATATTTCGATTCGATGTTCTTTTTGTATGGTTTTAGGCTATTTGTGAAATTCTCATAAGTTTGTTTTCAAAACAAACATTTATTATTGCAATTAATTGAATCAACAGTTACCATTCCTAAATCTGGTTCAAATTGCTAATCTTGCTTCAATCGAAACTGGTTTTTCCATGGCATATTTTCAATTTTCCAAAAAAGCATAAAGTTGAACAAATTAAAGAGTACAACTAGTCCAAAAATATTTCTCTATTTGTCATGCCCACACAGATGAATCTTCAACCATTTTTTATTCTTACAAAATTTCTATTTTTCAAACTCCAACAAACCACCCTCCATAGCGTTTATCTACTCCAAATATTTCTTATTTTCAATTCTAAGAACTCTACACAATAAACAAGAAATGTTCAATAATGAAACATTTATGATTCTTAGTTCAAAAGTAACTTTTAAACTAATTATATTCTCGTTATTAATTGGTTTCAGCTTTTGCCAGCATCTGGGGAACAAATGCGATGCTAAAAACCAAAAACGACTTTGCCAGCACAATGATCCTTGTCTTTGCTTTACATACGAAGAAACAAAAAAATCTTGGCAAGACGCCAAAGAGAGCTGTCAACAAAAAGGAGGGTGGTTGGCGTCACTTCAAAATAATGTACTAGAAGAATTATCACCATGGCTGAAAGAGGTTATAACAGAATCAAACCCATACCTTTTGGTAGGTCTGCAAAAAGAAGAGGGGAGCAGCTGGAAATGGACCCATTACAACAAAAAAGTTGACAAGCTTGATATATATGAAGATGAAGAAAGTATTGAACCTTATCCAACGTGTGCCTTCCTATCTAGTGATGTTTTTTCACGTCGTGCTGCATTTTATGCGTCGAAATGTCAGTCCAGCTGGGACGAAAAAGGCTTGCCCGTCATGTGCAGGCGAAAAAAAGAGGGGCAAATGTATCAAAAATATGGTGAAAAAATCGCGCATATGTTGTTTCAAAAATCATGGGTGGATCCAAACTACCAATATTTCATCACTGAATTCGGTAAGGATCGCTGGGAAGCGTCAGAGATATGTAAGCAGCTAGATGGAGAAGTGTTTTCAATTTCCAGTTCCGATCAAGAAAACAAAGACGTATATCCCAACCTGGAAGCTCTTCGTGATAAGTGGGGATTCAAGACAATTAAACTGTGGATAGGGCTTCAGAAAAAGACTGACAAATGGAAATGGGAAAATGGCCAAGAATTACTTGAAAATTTTGAGGACAAAAGGAAGAGACAAATTTTTTGGGGTGACAACGAACCTGCAGATATAAAAAGGATACCCCATTACGGATATCTCGAACGAGTATCACGTGGGGGGCTACCTGTCGATAGCGAAAGCTTAAACCACATATTGGTAGGGCGCGGTCAGAGGTACTACTATGATAAAAATCCGTCGGACACCCCATACTTATGTGAAAATTATATCAGAGTGGACGAGAAGAAGATTGAGATAATTGACTTGAAAAACTACCGAATATCTGACAAGTTAAATAAATTGGAAGGTTTAAGAATGGTGGAACTCATTGAATCAGAAATACACGAAATGTTACAAAAAACAAGCATTACGAACCTTCAGTTGATTAAGCTTGCTGAAAGAATGAAATGGATTGAAATGATGAAAATAATCCATGATCGAAAAAAGAAGAAGTCTGAGCCAGAAAATCTTAGCTCTCATCTCAACGAAATTTCGAAGCTATGGTTTTCTACCGAAAAAGGTGGTAGCCTTATTGGTAAAAGTCAAAGTGTCTATGTTCAATTGGAAGAACGTAAAACAACTTTGAAATCTAACCACAAATTTGAAAATATAGATCATTATAAACAAGAAGTTAGAAAGATGCTTCGACCCTTTGAAAACTTAAGAGAAAGTCTTCAGAAGACGCTAAGAGGCTTAGAGGACATAGTTGTGGAACCAGAAGAAATAAACTATGACTTACATGGGGAAACTTACGCGAAGACGCGAAAACAGTATCCCAAACCCCCATCGAAGCCCCATCTCGCTGATGTTCATAGCAGCGACCAACTGCTATTTTGGATTGTTTTAACTGTTGCCACTGTGGTTGCAGCTGTATTAGCATGTGTTCTTAATCATTACTTTCGTGAAGACGACGAAACCAATATCCAAGACCCTCGTTAAAGTCCTGTCTCGCTGAAGTTCATAACTGCTATGTTAGATTGTTCTTTTTTTGTTGTCACTGTAGTTACAGTTAATATAGGACATGTTGTCAATCATTACTTTCACGAAGACACGAAATCAATAGCCAAGACTCCTATCAAATTCTCGCCTCGCTGACGTTCATTGCAGCGACAGGCTACTATTTTGGATTGTTTTAACTGTTGGCACAGTGGTTGGAGCTGTGTTAGCAGGTGCTTTAAATTTATATTTAAAAAAAAATAAGCCACGTTAAGTAAAAGCCTTAGGCTTTTACTTTTGCGCCCCCCCAAGCCCCCCGCGCGCGTAAGTCGTTACGCGCCATCATATATCTTCTTCTATATATATAAAAATAAGTTGTCTGTGGATGTGTCTGTCTGTCTGTCTGTCGAGTGACGTCATGTCATCATGTCGTCATGTTGTCATGAAGTTAGTTGTCGTCATGTTTGTTATGACGATGACGTCATTAAAAGTATTTAAGAAAATCGTTCAAAGACAAATTTTTAATTGTAAGAAGATCGTGGACGGAAAAATATTTAATCGTAAAATGACTGAAGAACCTACAAGGGCAACAGACACACAACTTTCGAGTTATATTTAGTTTGCAGTCCAGAACCACTAAAGCTATTATGCAAATATCAAAAATATTTATGTTGTATGAGCAATAATTTTTAGTTTTTATTTCAAAATAGAAAATTATCTGACAATTTTAGAATTATATCTATCTATATATATAAAAATAAGTTGTCTGTCTGTGGATCAGGTGACGTCATGTTTCTGTGTCGACTGGCGTCATGAAGTTAGTTGTCGTCATTTTTGCTATGACGGTGACGTCATTAAATATATTTAAGACATTTTTGTTCACGTAGAAATCTATTAATGTTTAAGTTTAAAATGACTGATGAACTTACAATGGCAAAAGCCGATGAAGATGCTCAAAGAGTCTATGCCAAAAAACTTGCTGCTGATAGAGAAAGTCAGAAAAGAAAGCGTGCCGAGGAATCAAAAGAACAGCAAGGAAACAGGCTTGAGGCTAAAGAACGCAAAACCGCGCAGTTAGATGAAGATCCACCTGGACAGCGAGAGTCAAAACATATCAAAACTGAAAATGATAGCGATGATGATTGGGTTTGGGATCTTGACTTGGATAAGGTCATCAATGCCTACCAGATTTTAGTTAAAAAAACAAAGGTTCGGCGATATGTATTTCATAGTGAAGCTGAAAAATAAAGAAGAAAAAGAAAACTGAAAAAAGAAAAAATGTAAAAAACTAAAAAATACTAAAAAGAAAAAACACTCAAAGAGAAATTACAGACCGGGACACAAATGACGACCGGGACAGAGGGAATATAAATAACGACCGGGACACTCAAGGAGGAATTACAGACTGGGATACCGGGACACAAATGACGACCGGAACACAGGCAATATAAATGACGACCAGGACACAGGTATTTAAGAATATTGTTCAAAGACAAATTTTGTAATTGTAAGAAGACCGTTGAAAGAGAAATTTCTAATTGTAAAATGACTGAAGAACCTACAATGGCAACACCCGAGGAAGCTGCTCAAAACGAATGTATTCACGCCGAAGTAGCTGACTTGGTAAAGCGTTATGTTTCAGGTTCTAGGTCCGAGAGGCTCCAGGTTTGAACCTTGGCTTTAGCATTAATACAAAAGAAGAAAAAAACTAAAAAAGGTAAAAAACTACAAAAAAACTAAAAAGAAAATATATATATATATATTTATATATATCATCTTTTCCACAAAAATAATAATTTAGTGCTTCTGCTTAAAAACAGCAATCGAATTGATGCCTCCTGATACGCAACTATCAACAAAGTGGCAATCGTTGTGGTCGGTGATCAGTTCTTACCTCGAGATAATATTCTTTATAGGCGAAACAATCAGTTGACAAGAATTGCTTAAACTCATCGATGCTACGATGCCCTACAATATCCTGACGAATATAAATGACGCCCGGGACACTCAAATAGAAATCACAGACTGGGACACCGGGACACAAATGACGACGGGGACACAGGGAATATAAATGACGACCCGGACACAGGGACACAACTACAACGGGGACGCCGGGGGGCACAGGGGGATATATAAATGACGACGGCAACAAAGGAAATGGTCGATTAGCAATCACCATCAACAAAGCTCAAGGGCAATCAATAGAATCATGAGGTATAGATCTGAATGCGGATTGTTTTCCCATGGACCATTATGCGTTGCATGTTCAAGAGTCGGTAAACCTGACAATCTATTTATATGATTCTAATGATTGCCCTTGAGCTTTGTTGATGGTGATTGCTAATCGACCATTCCCTGTCCCGGTGTCCCGGTCGTCATTTACATCCCCCTGTTTCCCCCGGTGTCCCCGTTGTAGTTGTGTCCCTGTGTCCCGGTCGTCATTTATATTCCCTGTGTCCCGGGTCCCGGTCATCATTTGTATCCCGGTGTCCCGGTCTGTATATACATTCGTTTTTTAGTTTTGTTTTTCTCCTTTATTTTTTTCCTTTTTTTTTCTTTTTTAGTTTATTTAGATTTTTAGATTTTTTAGTTTTTTTATTAGTTTTTAGTTTTTTTTTCTTTTTAGTTTTTTTGTAGTTTTTACCTTCTTTTTAGTTTTGTTAATTTTTTTTTTTACTTGTGTCCTGGTCGTCATTTATACTCCCTGTGTCCCGGTGCTTTGTTGATTGCTAATCGAACATTCCTTTTGTCCTGGTCGCTTTCTCTTTGAGTGTCGTCATTTATTTTTTTCTTTTTTAGTTCTTTTAGTTTTTACCTTATTTAGTTTTTTTTTAGTTTTTAGTTTTTTTAGTTTTTTACCTTTTTTTAGTTTTTTTAGTTTTTTTAGTTTTTTAGCTTTTTTATTTTTTTTATTAGTTTTTAGTTTTTTTGTAGTTTTTGCCTTTTTTTAGTTTTTTTAGTTTTTTAGCTTTTTTATTAGTTTTTAGTTTTTTTTGTAGTTTTTGCCTTTTTTTAGTTTTTTTAGTTTTTTAGCTTTTTTATTTTTTTTATTAGTTTTTAGTTTTTTTTGTAGTTTTTGCCTTTTTTTAGTTTTTTCAGTTTTGACGTCACCTGATCCAGTTTTTTCAGGTGACGTCACCTGATCCACGATCCACAGTCCTGGTCGCTTTCTCTTTGAGTGTCGTCATTTATTTTTTTCTTTTTTAGTTCTTTTAGTTTTTACCTTATTTAGTTTTTTTTTAGTTTTTAGTTTTTTTAGTTTTTTACCTTTATTTAGTTTTTTTAGTTTTTTAGCTTTTTTATTTTTTTTATTAGTTTTTAGTTTTTTTGTAGTTTTTGCCTTTTTTTTAGTTTTTTTAGTTTTTTAGCTTTTTTATTAGTTTTTAGTTTTTTTGTAGTTTTTGCCTTTTTTTAGTTTTTTTAGTTTTTTAGCTTTTTTATTTTTTTTATTAGTTTTTAGTTTTTTTTGTAGTTTTTGCCTTTTTTTAGTTTTTTCAGTTTTGACGTCACCTGATCCAGTTTTTTCAGGTGACGTCACCTGATCCACGATCCACAGATCCACAGACAACTTATTTTTATATATATAGATAGTTTTTTTTTTTTTACTTATGTCCTGGTCGTCATTTATACTCCCTGTGTCCCGGTGCTTTGTTGATTGCTAATCGAACATTCCTTTTGTCCTGGTCGCTTTCTCTTTGAGTGTCGTCATTTATTAGTTTTTTCCTTTTTTTTTTAGTTTTTTATTGGTTTTTACCTTTATTTTAGCTTATTTTTCAGTTTTTTCCTTTTTTTTATTTTTTTTTTATTTTTTATTTTTTTTAGTTTTTTACCTTTTTTTAGTTTTTTTAGTTTTTTTAGTTTTTTAGCTTTTTTACTTTTTTTATTAGTTTTTAGTTTTTTTTTGTAGTTTTTGCCTTTTTTTAGTTTTTTCAGTTTTTTTTTTAGTTTTTTATTGGTTTTTACCTTTATAGTTTTTTTAGTTTTTTAGCTTTTTTATTTTTTTTATTAGTTTTTAGTTTTTTTTGTAGTTTTTGCCTTTTTTTAGTTTTTTCAGTTTTGACGTCACCTAATCCAGTTTTTTCAGGTGACGTCACCTGACACATCCATCCATCCACAGACAACTTATTTTTATATATATAGATAGATATATATATATATATATATATATATATATATATATATATATATATATATATATATATATATATATATATATATATATATATATATATATATATATATATATATATATATATATATATATATATATATATATATATATATATATATATATATGTGTGTGTGTGTGTGTTTTTAACTACGTAAAACTTGCGAATATACAACATTCTTTGCTGTCCCATTGTCTGTGCATATAAATAGATTGTCAGGTTTACCGACTCTTGAACATGCAACATATAATGGTCAATGGGAAAACAATCCGTATTCAGATCTATACCTCATGATTTTAATGATTGCCCTTGAGCTTTGTTGATGGTGATTGCTAATCGACCATTCCCTGAGTCGCCATCGTCATTTATATATCCCCCTGTGCACCCCGGCGTCCCCTTTGTAGTTATGTCCCTGTGTCCCGGTCGTCATTTATATTCCCTGTGTCCCGGTCGTCATTTGTGTCCCGGTGTCCCAGTCTCTGATTTCTCTTTGAATGTCCCGGGCGTCATTTATATTCCTTGTGTCCCGGTGTCCCGGTCGTCATTTATATCCCCCTGTGCCCCCCGGCGTCCCCGTTGTAGTTGTGTCATTTATATTCCCTGTGTCCCGGTCGTCATCCCGGTATACATTTGTTTTTGAATTGGTATATGATGAAATAAATTTTTAATTTTTTCCCTTTTTTTCCTTTTAGTTTTTTTTTATTGGTTTTGACCTTTTTTTAGGTTTTTTAGTTTTTTTCTTTTTTCTTTTTAGTTTTTTTTGAAGTTTTTATCTTTTTAGTTTTTTTATTTTTATTTATATTTTTTTAGTTTTCTTTTTCTCCTTTATTTTTCAGTTTTTTCCTTTTTTTAGTTTTTTTTTCTTTATAGTTCTTTTAGTTTTTACCTTTTTTAAGTTTTTTTTAGTTTTTTAGATGAAAATTTTTTTAGTTTTATTCCTTTTTTCTTTTCAGTTTTTTATTGGTTTTTACCTTTTTTTTTTAGCTTTTTTAGTTTTTTTAGTTTTTTCTTTTTACTTTTTTTTTAGTTTTTATCTTTTTTATTTTTTTTTTATTCTTTATTTTTTTTATTAGTTTTTAGTTTTTTTGTAGTTTTTGCCTTTTTTAGTTTTTTCAGTTTTTTTTTTAGTTTTTAGATTTTTACCTTTTTTAGCCTAACCAGCATTTGAACCTGGGACCTTCATTCTCCGTTCTGACACCCTCTCTCACCGAGTGACTACTCCAGCATGTTCATTTTGGTGTTTTAAATGGTATATTATTAACCAAATTAATGTGTTTTACAATATACTAAGCATCGTCATAACAAAAATGACGACAACTAATTTCATGACGTCAGTCAACACAGAAATTAAGTTCTGAAATTAAGTCATGAAATTAGTTGCCGTCATTTTTGCTTTGACGGTGACGTCATTCAAGTTATATAAGACATATGTTCACGTAGAAATCTATTAATGTTTAAGTTTACAATGACTGATGAAGATGCTCAAAGAGTCTATGCCAAAAAACTTGCTGCTGATAGAGAAAGTCAGAAAAGAAAGCGTGCCGAGGAACTATCAGCAGCAAGTTTTTTGGCATAGACTCTTTGAGCATCTTCATCAGTCATTGTAAACTTAAACATTAATAGATTTCTACGTGAACATATGTCTTATATAACTTGAATGGCGTCACCGTCAAAGCAAAAATGACGACAACTAATTTCATGACGTCAGCCGACACAGAAACATGACGTCACCTGACAACTAATTTCATGACGTCAGCCGACACAGGAAACATGACGTCACCTGATCCACAGATCCACAGACAGACAACTTATTTTTATATATATAGATAGATAGATATATGTTTTTAACTACGTAAAACTTGCGAATATACAACATTCTTTGCTGTCCCATTGTCTGTGCATATAAATAGATTGTCAGGTTTACCGACTCTTGAAGATGATGAAGACTGATTGAAGACTGATGAAGATGCTCAAAGAGTCTATGCCAAAAAACTTGCTGCTGATAGAGAAAGTCAGAAAAGAAAGCGTGCCGAGGAGCTATCAGCAGCAAGTTTTTTGGCATAGACTCTTTGAGCATCTTCATCAGTCAATGTAAACTTAAACATTAATAGATTTCGTCGTGAACATATGTCTTATATAACTTGAATGACGTCACCGTCAAAGCAAAAATGACGACAGCTAATTTCATGACGTCAGCCGACACAGAAACATGACGTCACCTGACAACTAATTTCATGACGTCAGCCGACACAGAAACATGACGTCACCTGATCCACAGATCCACAGACAGACAACTTATTTTTATATATATAGATATATGTTTTTAACTACGTAAAACTTGCGAATATACAACATTCTTTGCTGTCCCATTGTCTGTGCATATAAATAGATTGTCAGGTTTACCGACTCTTGAACATGCAACATATAATGGTCAATGGGAAAACAATCCATATTCAGATCTATACCTCATGATTCTAATGATTGCCCTTGAGCTTTGTTGATGGTGATTGCTAATCGACCATTCCCTGAGTCGCCATCGTCATTTATATATCCCCCTGTGCACCCCGGCGTCCCCTTTGTAGTTATGTCCCTGTGTCCCGGTCGTCATTTATATTCCCTGTGTCCCGGTCGTCATTTGTGTCCCGGTGTCCCAGTCTCTGATTTCTCTTTGATTAATGTTTAAGTTTACAATGACTGATGAAGATGCTCAAAGAGTCTATGCCAAAAAACTTGCTGCTGATAGAGAAAGTCAGAAAAGAAAGCGTGCCGAGGAACTATCAGCAGCAAGTTTTTTGGCATAGACTCTTTGAGCATCTTCATCAGTCATTGTAAACTTAAACATTAATAGATTTCTACGTGAACATATGTCTTATATAACTTGAATGACGTCACCGTCAAAGCAAAAATGACGACAACTAATTTCATGACGTCAGCCGACACAGAAACATGACGTCACCTGACAACTATTTTCATGACCTCAGCCGACACAGAAACATGAGGTCACCTGATCCAGCTGTTGGGGTGGCGCGAAGCGCCACCCCAACAGCTAGTATATATATATATATATATATATATATATATATATATATATATATATATATATATATATATATATATATATATATATATATATATATATATATATATATATATATATATATCTATCTATCTATATAAAAATAAGTTGTCTGTCTGTGGATGGGTCAGGTGACGTCACCTGAAAAAACTGGATCAATTGACGTCAAAACTGAAAAAACTAAAAAAAGGCAAAAACTACAAAAAAAACAAAAAAATAATAAAAAAAATAAAAAAGCTAAAAAACTAAAAAAACTAAAAAAAGGCAAAAACTACAAAAAAAACTAAAAACTAATAAAAAAGCTAAAAAACTAAAAAAACTAAAAAAAGGCAAAAACTACAAAAAAAACTAAAAACTAATAAAAAAAATAAAAAAGCTAAAAAACTAAAAAAACTAAAAAAACTAAAAAAAGATAAAAAACTAAAAAAACTAAAAACTAAAAAAAACTAAAAAAAAAGGAAAAAACTGACAAATAAGCTAAAATAAAGGTAAAAACCAATAAAAAACTAAAAAAAAAACTGAAAAAACTAAAAAAAGGCAAAAACTACAAAAAAAAACTAAAAACTAATTAAAAAAAGTAAAAAAGCTAAAAAACTAAAAAAACTAAAAAAACTAAAAAAAGGTAAAAAACTAAAAAAAATAAAAAATAAAAAAAAACTAAAAAAAAGGAAAAAACTGAAAAATAAGTTAAATAAAGGTAAAAACCAATAAAAAACTAAAAAGAAAAAAAGGAAAAAACTAAAAAAAATTTTCATCTAAAAAACTAAAAAAAACTAAAAAAGGTAAAAACTAAAAGAACTAAAAAAGAAAAAAATAAATGACGACACTCAAAGAGAAAGCGACCAGGACAAAAGGAATGTTCGATTAGCAATCAACAAAGCACCGGGACACAGGGAGTATAAATGACGACCAGGACATAAGTAAAAAAAAAAATTAACAAAACTAAAAAGAAGGTAAAAACTACAAAAAAACTAAAAAGAAAAAAAAACTAAAAACTAATAAAAAAACTAACCGGGGGAAACAGGGGGATATAAATGACGACCGGGACAAAAAAACTAAAAAGAAAAAAAAAACTAAAAACTAATAAAAAAACTAAAAAATCTAAAAAGTTTTACGTAGTTAAAACCATATATATATATATATATATATATAAATATATATATATATATATATATATATATATATATATATATATATATATATATATATATATATATATATATATATATATATATATATATATATATATATATATATATATATATATATATCTATCTATATTCACAGGTGGGACATAGGGACACAACTACAATGGCGCGTAACTATTATGGCGCGTAACGACTTACGCGCGCGGGGGGGCTTGGGGGGGCGCGAAGCGCCCCCACCAACTAGGTGTTGGGGTGGCGCGAAGCGCCACCCCAACAGCTAGTATATAATATATATATATATATATATATATATATATATATATATATATATATATATATATATATATATATATATATATATATATATATATATATATATATATATATATATATATATATATATATATATATATATCGATATATATTTATATATATATATTTAGTTTTCAGTCCAGAACCAATAAAGCTATTATGTAAACATCAAAAATATTTATGTTGTCTGAGCAATAATTTTTAGTTTTTATTTCAAAAAAGAAAATTACCTGAATATTTTAGAATTAGTTTTGTTTTTTGTTAGGTTCCTGCTATTCAACGCGTGACTTCAACTCGTCACGAATTAGTAAAAATTAGAAGATGTCTACTTGGAATAATTATGTTGAAAGTGCTCAAAGAGTCTATGCCAAAAAACTTGCGGCTGATAGAGAAAGTAAGAAAAGAAAGCGTGCCGAGGAATCTCAAGAACAGCAAGAAAACAGGCTTGCGGCTGATAGAGAAAGTAAGAAAAGAAAGCGTGACGAGGAACCACAACAACAGTGTGAAAATAGGCTTGCGGCTGATAGAGAAAATAAGAAAAGAAAGCGTACCGAGGAATCACAAGAACAGCAAGGAAACAGGCTTGAGGCTGATAGAGAAAGAAAGAACAGAAAGCGTGCCGAGGAACTATCAGAGCAACGCGAAACTAGACTTGCTGCTAAAAGAGAAAGTGAAAAAAGAAGGCATGCCGAGGAACAACCAGAGCAACATGAAACCAGACTTGCTGCTAAAAGAGAAAGTGAAAAAAGAAGGCGTGCCGAGGAATCACAAGAACAGCAAGAAATCAGGCTTGCTGCTGATAGAGAAAGTAAGAAAAGAAAGCGTGCCGTGGAATCAGAGCAACCTGAAAGTTATCGCCTGGCATTCAGGTACAGCCCAGTCGATGATTATAGCTTGAGTAGATGTTTTCAAATCGGGACTATGTCTAAAATTTGTCCCTATTGCAAGGCCTTGAAATTCAATGGTGAAACAAAAGGAATGTGTTGCGCCCCAGGAAAAGTTAAACTTCTTCTATTGGCTGCACCACCAGAGCCATTGAAGACTTTCCTAACTGGAAAGATAAGACTTTCCTTAGATTCTTACTACGTCAGAATCTAAGCGTTTTTTGTCAAAAATCAGAAAATATAACTCATGTTTCCAAATGACGTCGTTTGGAGCCCAAATCGAAAATGTGTGTTTGTTATGTCTGTCTGTCTGTCTATCGAGTGACGTCATGTCATCATGTCATCATGTTGTCATGAAGTTAGTTGTCGTCATGTTTGTTATGACGATGACGTCATTAAAAGTATTTAAGAAAATCGTTCAAAGACAAATTTTTAATTGTAAGAAGATCGTGGACAGATCAATTTATGTCTACTTTCAAAGTAAAAGGGCAAAATTATCATAGAGCACGGTCCCTTCTACCATTCTCAGGCGAGAATCATAAATTTTTATTATTGTACTTCATCAGTGATAGAAATTCTGAATTGAATGCACGTTGCGAAATTTCTCCCAAAGTTGAAAGGAAAATCGTTTCCCAATTGCAACATCTTTTCAACAAAATAATAATTTAGTACGTCTGTTCAAAACAGCCATCGATTTGATGCCTACTGATAAGCATAAAATTGTTATTTCCGCTGACAAAACGCCTCCTGGCCAACATGTGCGTAGATACAATGCTCCAACTATCGACGGAGTGGCAAACGTTATGGTCGGTAATCATTTTTTACCTCGAGATATTATTCTTCATAAGCGAAACGCTCAGTTGTTAAGAATTGCTGAAACTCATCGATGCTGAAATCGCTCTGGATCAATGCTTGAAAGTTTTGCGAGGGAAGTCGAAACCCTTTGGCAGCACATTAATATTGCTTGCGGGAGATTTCAGGCAAACATTACCTATAATACCGAGATCAACCCCTGCAGACAAAATGAATGCTTGCCTGAAAAATTCTAATTTATGGGCACACGTAAAAACATTAAAATTAACTACAACTATGCGTCTCCGATTGCAAAACGATGACTCTGGTCAAACATTTTCAGATCAATTGCTGGCAATTGGAAACGGAAAGCTCCCAGTAGACTCAATTTCAGGACATATACAACTACCTGCTGATTTCTGTAATTTAGTGACGTCCAAAAATGAATTGATTGAAAAAGTATTTCCTAATATTCTAAGCAATTATAAAAATAATAAATGGCTAAGTGAAAGAGCAATTCTTGCACCAAAAAATATAGACGTCCACGAAATCAACAATATTGATTTGACTAAGATTCGAGACCAGGCAGTCCTTCACAAGTCAGTCGATACAGTTTTGGAACCAAATGAAGCGGTTAATTATCCATCTGAATTTTTAAATTCCGTGGATCTTTCAGGGTTTCCACCACACGTGCTACAACTAAAAATAGGCGTACCAATAATACTTTTAAAGAAATATCAACCCACCAAAGCTTTGCAATGGCACGCGACTTGCCGTAAAAAAAACAATGGAAAACCTAATAGAGGCCACAATTTTAACAGGGCCTTTTGAGGGTGAGGCTGTTCTTATTCCTCGCATTTCCATGATTCCAACAGATCTGCCTTTTCAATTTAAAAGATTGCAATTCCCAATTCGATTAGCATTTGCAATCACCATTAACAAAGCTCAAGGTCAATCATTAGAAAAATGTGGTATAGATCTTAATACTGATTGTTTTTCCCATGGACGATTGTACGTTGCATGTTCGAGGGTCGGTAAACCTGACAATCTATTTATATGCAGGGACAATTTGACAGCGAAGAATGTTGTATATTCGCAAGTTTTACGCAGTTAATTTGTATTGTATCTATCTATCTATCTATCTATATAAAAACGAGTTTTGTGTATGCATGTTTGTTTGTTTGTAAAAAGAGCGTTTGTATATGACGTCATTATTAGTACATAAGGCTTTGTATATGCACAGACAATGGGAAAGCCAAGAATGTTGTATATTCGCAAGTTTTACGTAGTTTGAAACACATATATAAATCTATCTATATTCACAGGTGGGACACATGGACACAACTACAATGGCGAGTAACTAATATGGCGCGTAACGACTTACGCGCGTGGGGGGGCTTGGGGTGGTGCGAAGTGCCCCACCAACTAGGTGTTTGGGTGGCGCGAAGCGCCACCCCAACAACTTGTATATATATATATCTATATATATATATATATAAATAAGTAGTTTGTGGGTTATGTCTGTCTGTCTGTCTATCGAGTGACGTCATGTCATCATGTCGTCATGTTGTCATGAAGTTAGTTGTCGTCATGTTTGTTATGACGATGACGTCATTAAAAGTATTTAAGAAAATCGTTCAAAGACAAATTTTTAATT